>NC_142932.1:71584620-71597120 GCF_046866305.1 Octopus bimaculoides | reverse complement strand
CGCTCTTCAACAGAAAGGAACAAAGAAATAAATAAGGAGAGAAACAAGGAGAGAAAAAAAATATATGTAGTTGTCAGCGATACATATGTACATACATATATATATATATATATATATATATATATATATATATATATATATATATATATATATATATATATATATATATATATATATATATATATATACATATATATGTGGGGGGGAGGGGGGTTTAATGTACACGCGTGAAATTTGACTCGTGACCACCGTTGCTGCTGTCGCCATCTGCAGTTGTGTTCAACTTCAGAAGTAGAAGGGAATAGAGTTTGGTAAGTATTTGAAGAGGAGGAGAAAATCCTTTCAAGGGGAGAGAATCACTGAGACAGAGATTTAATTTTATTACATTGTCATTTTATTATACGAGTAGATATAATTCATTTCGAGTTTTTCAGTTTTGATTTTTAAAAATGTTTTGGCTGTCCTAATAGCTGCACGTAGATGCAGATAAATTTATTTCGTTCTAAATTTGAGGCTTGTCAATTTACCGCAACTTGGGATAAAACTACGTGGTCATTTAAAACATTTATAAACTATATAAACGATCGACTTACATAGATACATCATATATATGCACATATTCATATATATATACTCCCATATATATATATATATATATATATATATATATATATATATATATATATATATATATATATATATATATATATATATATATATATATATATATATATATATATATATATATATATGCGTATACGTGTGTGTGTGTGTGTGTAGGTATTAAATATAATTGCTGTGATATGCATAACAATCTAGCAGTCTTTACCTCAACGACGCAATCAAACTGAGGTCAAAGTTAAATTTATTATAAGTAAGTTGACAGTTACTTCGAAGTTTCTTTGAATGCGGCCTATCAAACTGTCATATCAGACCTTGTTTTGACAGTTTGATTAGCTCCCTCGGCGAAATTTGGATGCTACTGTCAAGTTTCTTACAACACACGCGCGGACACATACATATATGTGCGTGTGCGCATATGTGTGTGCTCATATGAATGCACATATAAGAATATCTAATATATAATTCTCATGCAGAAACCTGCAAATGCATTTCTATTGAAAGTAACACACGTTAAACGTATGCATATAATCTTACATGTGTTGCATGTCTATATATCTCTATCCAGCTGCATGTCTCCGCAGCTTGTCAAATATATCCATTAATGTAATATATCTATAAGTGTGTATATATATATATATATATATATATATATATATATATATATATATATACACTAACACACACACACGAGTATACACACACGCACGCACACACACACACACACACACACACACACACACATATATATATATATACATATGTGTCTCTGTGTGTGTGCGCGCCACGCGCATATGTATCTACGTCCTTAAAAAAATGTTTCTAATATAATTAATTCAATATGACAAATTTGACTCTATGAGTCTTACCCCTTGCCATCTTGAATTCAGTAGTAAACTTTCTAATTGTTATTGTACATATTCAGAAAACTACACAATATAACCTCACCGCTTATTACCAGAGATTTATATTAACACAAATATTAACATAAACAATAATATAACAACATTCATATTAACATGAACAAGAATATAACTACAGGTGTCTTTCGACTTAGAACGAAACAAATTGAGCTAGCATGTACAAAGTGTAAGTCTTTAGGCAGAAATATAGGAGATGGACATAAGAGGTGTTTGGCAGTCGGCAGTCAGCCCAAGAAAGAAAGACCACAGCTGGCCGAACACCGGTCACGTGGAAGGAGGAGAGAGGGGTAGGGGGAAGCGGGATAGAAGGATTAGAAAAAGTCAAACAGACAAGGGGAAAGGTATAGGGGAGATAAACGAGGAAGGAAACTTCCACGATGAAGCCTATGCTGCACAGTTGGCAATACTAAGAGTGACCAATTGAAATAACAGAAATACAGTGACGTTATTAGCAAAATTAATACGATATGGCTGATAGGCAATATCTTGGATTGGCGTTATCTGTAGGAAATCAAAGTACGATGGGTTTTAACGTATGAAATTTCGTGACTTGAGAAACTTCAATTAACTGAGGTTAAGAAAGCAAAAAATAGATAAACCTTTCTGAAGTTGTGTTGAAATTACAAAATGCAACAAGTTTCTAAAAATTTCCTTTATTTTATGAATGAAACCCCACCGTATTAAAGCACTTGACATAGTTGGTGTAACATATTAACAATATAGAATGGAAACGCTGGCTTCTTGAATTTAGATATTTCAAAGAGGCCATATTTTCTTCTGTTCAAATTCTTAGTTTATCAACACTGATCTTTAGGTAAGGAATATTAATTTCTTTATTGCCTACAGGGGCTAAACATAGAGGGAACAAACAAGGACAGACAAAGGGATTAAGTCGATTACATCGATTCCAGTGCGTAACTGGTACTTATTTAATCAACCCCGAAAGGATGAAAGGCGAAGTCGACCTTGGCGGAATTTGAACTAAGCGTTTCGCCCGGCATGCGAACGATTCTGCCAGCTCGTCGCCCTTTTAGGTAAGGAATATTGTCGATTTAGTTGCTCTTTAACAATGGAGTAATTACCGTCTTCCGTCCTATGATTACGGAGCCGGTTACTTGATTTCTAATATGTTTAAATGATCGAGATTATAACACACTTCCTAAACGTGTCGCTAATCTGTCGCAAGGTTATGTGTTTATAGCTGAGTGAAATGAAAGCAACAACGTGAAATGATGTGTTTAGTCCAAGAGCACGGCGCATCTTCCAGTCCAGGAATCGGAACCACGTTCTTCCGATCATAAGTACAACGCCCCGACCATCAGGTTATGTGCATTAAAGAATGGTCGACACATATTTTATTCTATGTATTTTACCTGCTCCAGATGATGACATTTAAAGTTCATCTTTGGCAATTCATTTATAAATCATATAAAGAGAGAAGAAAATATCCATTTCTCTTTTAAGTACAAAGGTTCGAGATATTTTTTGAAATGGTTTACGTAATTAACATTGACCGAAGTTTACAACTTACACGTATTTGTTCAACCTCTGGCAGGAATGGAACTCAGATGCAAAAGACAATACATAAATATCACAAGGTATTTGTGTATTGCCTTTCTTCCAATTATGACATTTCAACAATATAATTAATATGGAGGACAGAGTAGTCTATAGCATTTCGTCCAGTTAATCATGTCTACAAATAATCGATGTAGACTAAATATTTGTAAGTAGAGTCGACTGTAACGGACCTATATGTATTATTGGTACATATTATATGATTGGTACATGTTGATTGGTACGTATGTATGATTGGTACGTATCATATTGCTGCAACGAAGGCGTTTACAAACGTACCAGAATATTTTGAAACATACATAGCGTTTTAACTACTGAAATTGAACATTTCTATGAAACCTACTTTTATTTTGAAGCTCTTACTGACTCTCGCAAACACGCATACACTCACACATAAGTACATACATATATATACGTCTATATATATATATATATATATATATATATATATATATATATATATATATATATATATACACATATGAAAGAGAACAACAAACGCTAAGGCAAGACAAACATCTCAAGTCATACATATTATCATTATTAGAAAAATTTAAAGTCTTATAGCTCTTTCTAGAGAGGAGGAAGAATGTATTTGACAGGACGTTGACAAGGATTGGTAGAAAGAATAAAATAAGGAATATAAAAAATAATTTTCATGCCAATCCTTGCCAATGCAATGCATTCCTCTTCATCCTCCTCTCTTTATACCTCCAGGTTTCCTACCAATACCCCTCTCTCTCTCTTTCTATGTATTTTTTCTTTCTCTTTATCCATCAATTGCCACTTCTGCTATCATTCTCTTAGGAAACATCGATATGTTACATTTCTCGAGATATTTACTCTAGGAAGGCTATAATCATACCTGGATTTACATAGGATTGCACCTAAAGACTTATGGACTAGCATCTACACTACCGGAAATTGAACTGTGAAGTTCTATGCTTCCTTTTTTTCTTCACTTCTTTATTTCTTTTTCCTCCAGTCTTTTATTTCATCGTTTCCTTAATCTATAATTTCATCATTTCCCTATTTGTGTCCGATGACGGAATATCCCATATTTTGGGATATCTCAGAAACAGTAAGACTTTAAATTTTTCTAATAATGATAACAAATATGACTGGAGATGTTTGTCTTGCCTTAACATTTGTTGTCCTCTTTAACAAATATGTATATCCGGTATAACAGAAATCTACTATAGTTACATCAGCCCCGTCTCGGTTATGAGCGTGGAGCCCTGGTAATCCGTATCAGCGCTTACCCAGCGTACCTAGTCGCTTAGATCAGCTGTGAACGAAACCCCCATATTTTGTATATATATATATATATATATATATATATATATATATATATATATATATATATACATATATACATATTTATCTTTTATCTCTTGTTTCAGTCGTTGGGGCACCACAATGAAGAAGAATTTTTTTGTTCTAATCGAATGAATCGGCCCAGTACCTATTGTTTTAAAGCCTTGTACTTACTCAGTTACGTGGACGTAGTCATTAGCACCGGTTGTCGAGTGGTAGCGGGGGGACAGTCACAGACAAACCCACAACCAGCATGCATACATACACGCACAAATATATGCATATATTATACGTATATATATATATATATATATATATATATATATATATATATATATATATATATATATAAATATATATATATATTATTCAAAATAATTCCAACTCTGTTTTTTTATGTTTTATTTATATTCTTATAATATTAATGTAGGATATAGTATATATAGTATATATAGTAGGTATAGTAAAATGAAATGAAGTATTGATTGTCTTATTGAATAAATGAAATATTGAATATTAAATATTAAAGGACTAGTATACTTTCTTGCATTTTAACAGTCTTCAAAGTCCCATGTTATGACAGGAATGTTTCAAATATAGTTGACTGGCTGTCTTTTGTTCTTTATACACATTCCTGTGGACAGCCGTAGTAGTTGTTTGGCTTCTTTTAGAGATGATGCCAAACCATTTTTCAATGTTTATTTTTAGAAATGATGACACCATTAATTTTTAGGAATTTTTTGTGTTTTAGTTGTAGGGATAATATTTTAAAACCCCAAATAAGGTTAATTTAATCATTGTTAAGCTTGGGTTTGAATTTCTTAATAAAGTCCTTTTCTCTCAGTTTTCTCTCAATTTCATTCAGGTTGTAAAGTTTATGAAATGGAAATATCATAAAAGTTTTCCGACCATATGCTGCCAGATGGTTACTCAGTGGTATTTGGCGGACTTCTGGGTTTTTAATTTGTTATAGATGCACACGCGAGCGTTCTGATAGTGCATTACCTGTCTGGCCAACGTATAGTTCTTCACAATTTGGGCATTTGATGCAGTAGATTAAATTTCTGCTTTTGCAGTTCATGTCGCGTTTGTGAATATTTTCCCTGTTTTTGTGTTCATATATGGGCCCGCATGAATTAGTTGGCATTTACCGCATCGGCTATTATTGCATTTAGACACAGTAAATGGTTGGTCTTTGTTGCTAAAGTCAAACCTTGCCTTTGTTAATAACTTTTTTCAAGCTTTTAGGCTTACTGAGAGTTATAGTTTGATCTGTAATGATATTTCTCAATTCCTTACTTTGTGCAATGATCGGTAGGTTTGCTTTAGCGATATTGAAAATGTTCTGGTGGCATGGATTGTGTGTCACTATAAATGGTATGATTTGTTCTTGTTTTTCTCTTGTTTGCAGTGTTCTCAGTTGTTATATGGGTATATCCAAAGCCGGCTGAATACCATTTTCTATAAGTAGTGACGGGTATTTTTGTTTGAGCAGAAATTCTTTCAGTTCCATCAGGCGCTGATTTCTGGTCTTTAGATCCTCTACGCTGGTACAAATTCTTCTGGTTAAGCACTATGGGATGTTACGTTTTGTGTGGGGTGAATGGTACGATTTAAAATTCAGGTATTGGTGTGTATCTATGTGTTTATAATATATATCTGTGGTAATGGCGGTGTTCTTTTTAATTACCATTATATCTAGGAATGGTAATTTGGTACTGCTCATCTACTTTGTAAATTGGATGGATGGGTGTAGGTTGTTCAGGAGGATGTTGAATTCTTCCACAGTGTTTTGAGATTTTGTCCAGATTATGAAGCAATCGTCGAGGTATCACTTCCATGCTTTTTCAATATACCTTCTAAATTCTCTATATACATTTATATGTATGTATACGCCGGGCTTCTTTCCGTTTATCAAATCCACTCACAACGACTTGGTCAGCCAGAGGCTATAGTCGAAAACACCCATCCAAGTGACATAATGTCATGTGGATGGGAAGCAAGCTTCTTACCACAAAGCCAGTAGATCCGGCTGTAAAGTTCATACTCTCACCAAGCTATTCTCATGGGATTTGACCCAATCAGGTTTATTTTTCCACATAATTCCCCCCTGCAGCCCACACGCTTCATCCATTGGTGTTGCAGCGTTTGGATCCTTTTTTGTGAAGAAGCCTTCATTCTGTTAAAACATCAGTTATGACGTTATCATCACTGCGATACTGGTTTCCAGCTAAGTGCTTTTTAAAAAAAATTTGAGGACACATAATAGTTAGATGGGACCAAATCAACCAGTTCAAAGCCACAATCACGCACAATAACCATTGATATCAACGACTTGTTTGCTGCAGCATTCTCCTGATGAAACAATGCCCTTTTGTCAGTTTTCCTGGGCATTTGGTCGTGATAGTCTTTCATAATTGCCTCTGCAAATTGGCATAATACTTTCCGTTGATAGCGCAGCCCTTTTCAAAATTGTGCCAATAAATACAATGCCTCTGGGATTCTAAACATCTGAAGCCATCACCTTTCCTGTCAAGAAACAAACTGGCCTTCTTTGGCGCAAGTAGGAAGAGGTATTTCCACTGTATTGCTTACCACGTCATCTCTGGCTTAACATCATGAAGCCAGCCTTCATCCGGGGTTAGGAAGCTTTCAAATAAACCAAGTGGATCTCCTTAAGACAATGTCATATTTTCCTGTGGTATGACCCGCTTGTTGCCCTTTTGATCAAGTGTCAGAAGATGTGGCATCCACCGAGCAGAGACCTTCGTCCCACCAAATTCATTGTACAGAATATTGTAGATTTTTCCAAGGGCTATGCTAATAGCATTGGCTATTCTATTTATAGCCAATCGCCTGTTATCCATCACCATGTGGTGAACGCGATCAATATTATCCTCGTTGGTGGCAGTTGTACGTTGTCCAGACCCTGAGTCGTATTGAAGACTCTGTTCTCTTAAATTCAGCTGACCACCTTCACACTGTTAATAAAGCAGAACTGTCAAACCTGAATGTAGCAACCACGTCAGCACGAATATCCTTGAGGGCTAAATCTTTTTCCTGTAGGTACTTGAAAGCACTACAAAGCCAAAATTTGCCAATTTTCAAGAGAAGTTGCTACTAATTACATTTGATTTCTTCTTTGAACAATGAAATGTCAGTTTACCTTAAAAGAGAAAACAATTCAGTTATAAATTAAAAGGGCTGACATTAATGCATGCAATATTTCACAGCTTTGGCATCACGCACCACTCCTCCATAGTCAGCCTTTGAACTTTTCAGCCCACCTTCGTGTGTGTCTGTGTATACATACACACACATATATCTATACATATACATACACACATGCATCTCTCTCTCTCTCTCTCTCTCTCTCTCTCTCTCTCTCTATATATATATATATATATATATATATATATATGCATTTATCCGTGCAGCATATACTTTCGAATACAAATGTTTAGATGTATAAATAGATAAAACAGACGCATACTGTAGAAGTTATCTATTGATTCCAAGAGATGTGAGCCCGCTTTTAACATTTACCGAATATTCTGGTTTTGTGGAATTAATATTAATGACTTCTCAGATAGGTACAAGGTCACACTTATACGGAAAGTCAGGAAGGGAATATAACGAAATATATTAATCAATACTTGATTGATATGTATTTTATTGGCTTCGGAATGGTAAAATATAAAGTCAAACTTGGGTCAATGTAGTTTCAATCCCAAACGTTCATTGATTCATCGAAACAATTTCAACGCCTTTTTGTGAACCGGTGTAGTTATTCGACTAATCCGTCTCTTTACTGTTATTTATGATAACAATAACATTCAATATGACGTTGTAGAATCGATGAGAATGCTGGATGTTGCAAAATCGGTGTTTAGTTATGGTTCTTTTAAAACGTTTTGCCTCTTTGCCTTTAAGCATCAATAATACATATAATATAAATACACGGCGTGGCACATTTAGTTGAATAAAGCAAAAAATGTTTGGATCGATAGCAATATATAGTCGAATATACCCTCAAAAACAAAATGTATGAAGTTGTAGCAATATTTTAAAAGCAATATTAGAGTTATTAACTCCGAAATTCGCTGTATTTGTAGAAATGTCCAATAAAATGTTCGTAAGATTTGTCTAAGCAAGATTTGAGCTACTTAGAGTCAATCATATGATTACGGTTTACTCGGGAATACTAAGCACAGGTACTCTTAGTCCAGTTTAAACCTGAGCCTGCATCTCAATATTTAGTATATATCCATATATATTATGGCCATTATTGTTTCTCGTTTTCGACAACAGATTTAGTTAGTTGATACCACCAACCTATGTACTTGAATGTAAATTTATTCTTTTTGACAGTGGAAGGGTGAAAGTGAAACATGCCACGAGCGTATTTAAACGAAAATTGTAGAGAAATACTGCAAGGTAAATATCGAAAGAAATATGAAAAGTAAATAATCATTTCAAGTATTGTCAAAATACTAGAAATGTGAGGGTGGGGCTGTAATCAGTAATTGCACTTCAAGAACTGAAGCATCTCAAATATATTCTACTAATTCTAATTTCAGTCACTCACATCACATTGGCATTTTTAGATACTCACCGAAACGTACACATTTACCATTTCCAGCTTTTTCGACATCTTTATGTTTTATTTGGTTAATCATTAGAGTGTGGGGCAACGTCTTGAAATTGAACCGAGTACGCATTTGTTTTCAAAAACTGATTTTCCATCGGACACTTTTTTTCCGAAACACTAAACAAACAACACAGATTGTCAATGCGGTTATAGGGACAAACATAACAGTATACGCACGCACGCTCATACACATTTATACATGGTAATTTTCTACACTGTTTCCTTGTACTAAATTCACTGACAATACATTGGTCGGCCCGGGGCTATAGCGGAAGACGCTTGCCCAAGCTGTCGCACATTAGAACTAAACTCGAGACCACCTGACTGCATTGCAGAATTCTTAGCCGCCAATTCTTAACAATGCTTCTGTGAAACTCAGTAGATTTTCTGCCAGAAATTTGCATATTTTCTCCATTTTTAAATAGCATCAATAACACCAGCAGCAATAGTAACAAAAAAACAACAAAAAAATCTACAACGGTAATTGTTTCTAACATAGGAACGCTGATTTAAATTTTATAGAATTGAAGTGCCGATTATACTTGCTTCACTATTTGAATAGTACTTAATTTCGTTGACACAGAAGGGATGAATTAACACGTTAACCTGGGCGAGATATTAAATCAGTTCTGAAGAACAGAAAAGCCGACGCTCTAAGATTTCTAACAATGCCCCGCCCAAACAAAAGCCATTTTGTTTGTTTACATATGGTTGAACAGCTTTTGTTCTCTTCGAAAGCTAAAAATAATTTTGATAACAAATGCGAAAGAATTAATGCAAAACTATTGATACTATTTATACCTCTCCAATGTTGAGTTCATGTCTCAAAAATACTTTGCAATCTCGTTTCTCCTGATAATAAACCTCTCCATAAGAGTGAGCGAGGAGAAACACGTTCTGCTATCTCAAATTACGACAGTAGTAATAGTAGTAGTAGTAGTAGTAGTAGTAGTAGTAGTAGTAGTAATAGTAGTAGTAGTAGTAGGAACATAAACTCAAAGGCATTATCAAAGATGATAATGAAAAGCTCCTGTGAGATTTTATGATTTAGTGCGACCATGAGATAGAGAATAGGAAACCATACATAGTATAGGGTTAATTGAGAAAGAATGTAAACGATGCTGGATCATAGATATAGCATGCCCGCTCGAATACTCCGGATGGTGCTCTGAAAATAAGGGATGTTACCTTAGTTCACTGGTAATGAACAGCTAGCACCGTAGTACATCTACAGCATTAGAAGCTGTGCATAGACAATAATAATAATAATAATAATAATAATAATGATGATGATGATGATGGCGATGATGATGATGATGGTGATGATGATGATGATGATGATGATGATGATGATGATGAAGATAAGGCAATAGGAAAAAAACAAACAAGAACATAAAATATACAGCTCGAACCAAAGGAGAATCTAAACTGGCACCAACAACTTAATTCATTTAAGTGATTAAGATCAGACGATTTTAGATGAATTGCAGGAAGTAATGAGTAATGAAGTACGAAAAAATTGCCAGCATTAAAAAGCACCAACAGAAGGAAGCTGCTAGAAACGACTCGGAAAGTAAATTCTATTATCAGTAGTTAATATCAAAAGAGGAATTTTCCACGTGGACTCATTGTCCCCTTTAATATTTGTCTTATTTTGATCCCCTTCAGTTTAGTATTAAGGAAGGCAAATGCAGGGTATCTGTTCAGAAACAATATTGAAAAAATTAACCATTTGCTCTACATGGATGAGCTGAAGCTTTGTAGTAAGAATGAAAAAGAGATAGATTCCTTAATACAGACTCTAAGACTCTTCAGCAAAGATAGAGGCATGGAATTTGGCATAGATAAGTGTGCAATATTAGTCATGAGAAGGTGACAGGTAGTCAACAGCGGAAGCATCCAATTACCAGACGGTCAGACACTAAAATCATTGAAAAGTATCTGACAGGGTACTAACTACAGAAATGAAAGCGAAAATTGAGAAAGAGTAGATCAGAAGGGTGAGAAAGCTAATGAAGTCAAAGCTAAATGGTCTGAATCTAGTGAAGGCTGTAAATGCTTGCGCAGTATCATTACTTAGATACTCAGCAATATTGGAAAAAAAATGAACTGGCAAAGCTAGAGGGAAGAACTGGGAAGGAATTCAATATGAATAGAAGACTCCAAAGGCAGGAGTAGCAAGATTATACTTACTTAGAAAGGAAGGCAGAAGAGGGTTAATATCTGTGAAAGACTGCGTAGAGTTAGAATAGATATAGACTCCTATGTAGTTAATAGTGAAGATAATTTATTGAAAGCTGCTAGAATCGCAGCAAGACATAGGGAAACCAAAAACTCAAACGAAGGAAAAACCCAGAGAGAAGAACAGAAATTATCTGACTGGTGGGAGAAGGCGCTGCATGGTAGACTCCCAAAGTTAGTTTCAGCATATAGTCGTAGTGATATATGGCTATGTTTGCAGAAAGAAGAGATAAAAAAGTAAGACAGAAAGTTTGTTAGTAGCTGCACAAGGGCAAGCATTAATGATTAATTGGATAAAAGGCAAGATAGTCAAAAACCAAGTAGATTCCCAATCTAGGTTATGCAAGTCAAAAAAGAAAAGTGTTACTCATATAGTAAGTGAATGTAGCCTGCAAGAAAAGATATGGGAACCAAGGGAATACAAAAGACATGAGGACCTAAGGAGAGTAATCCACTGGGAGTTATATAGAAAGGTAGGATTTGAACATACTAATAAATGGTATGAACATTGAACTTGGTAAGATACTAGAAAGTAGGAAATACAAGATGTTGTGGGACTTTAACATTCAAACTCACAGAGTAATAGTAGCTAGAAGTTCTGATTTGGTAGTAGTAGATAAAGAGAATAAAAAGTGCCAGATAACTGTAAACAGTCCCAAATGATGAAAAATCAATATGAGATATAGAAAAATTAGCAAAGTACCAGGGCCTAGCCATTGGATGATAGAGACTATGACAAATGCGGGTAAAATGTATCCCAGTAGTTATTGGTGCATTGGGAACTATCCCTAATGATATGAACAGATGGATAGAGGAAATACGCATAAAGACTCAGCTTAGTACAGCTCCAGAAAACAGTGTTATTAGGGACGGCTAGGGTACATAGGAGGGTTCTTGGCATCTAAGATTACTTGAAGTAGCCGGATGTTGGATATTTTTCTTTTCCACTTGTTTTATCTGTTCTGTATGCATGAACAACAGCAACAACAAAAACAACAACAACAACAACAACAATAATAATAATAATAATAATAATAATAATAATAATAATAATAATAATAATAATAATAATAATAATAATAATAATAATAATTGTCAAAGATCATGAAGGAAAAAAATGCCTTCTAATTGATGTTTCAATACCAGCAGATGACAACGTTTCTCTAAAA
>NC_142932.1:71544620-71577120 GCF_046866305.1 Octopus bimaculoides | reverse complement strand
TATATATATATATAGCAGAAGGTGACTATGGGTGCTAGTCACCGCTAATATTGCTAGAAACAAGAGTCAGAATATCTCTTAGCTACGGGGAGGCGCTTATCTAGTGACTGGCAAGTGAGACAAGCTCACTACAGGCAGTGAGACAGCGCAATATCATCGATGATTTCAGATTTGATTAAACCCCGTCATTGACTCACTCTCGGTTGCCGAGTGTTAAAGCTAGTTCACCTTGCCAGTTTATAGAGACTACTGTAGGAATCAGAGGCTGGTTCCATAAATGGTAAAAGTGAAAATTATAACTAATCAAGGTGTCTTATTCGCAAATTTCAACCAAAAGGCACAAGTATAGACGTTACTAAGGTAACTAAGAGTGCTAGTCAGCATCAGCATTGCTAGGGGGAACACTTATGTAGTGGATGACAAGTGAGACAAGCTCACTTCTCCTTCGTCAGTCACTAGATAAGTGCTTCCTCGTGACTAAGATTTGTTCTGACCCTTATTTCTAGCAATGCAGGCGCTGACTAGCACCCTTAATCACCTTAGTGTCGTCTATACATGTGCTTATATATATATATATATATATATATATATATATATATACATATATATATATATATATATATATATATATATATATATATATATATGCCTGTGCATGTATGTGAGTGTACGTGGTGTGAGTGTACGTGGTGTGTGTGTAGGTTTGTGTGTTATACATTAGGCTTACGAATTAGCTGACAGCCTAATTAGCAGACGTTTGACTTTGAGAGCTCGTAATTAATTAAACAAAATGTTCGACAATCTCAACACATCACAGTAATTCTACAGATATTTTGACTGGTTTTTGATAGAGGTTTTAGTAGGATTTAAAGTCTGACTTCAACGTAGAGATATTGTAATGCCCACCTATACTTATGCATTCTAAACTACATACATGTGCATGGATTCTTCCATATACAGCCTGTGTCTGCTTGTAAATATATTTACCAACCATCGCCGTAATAACAAGTAGTGTTATATGTGGAGCGAATCATGTGATGTCTCTATTTTATGTGATACGTTCCATTCGTACAGACAGCAAATGCATATATTTATAAAGTGTTAATTATTTGACATTTCGTAATCATTTATATCGATGCCAATTCCGTATCGTACTGGGACTTGTGTCGTTAAATATTTCCCAGCCACAGTTGGAGACTTAAGAATATAGAAAATAACTACTAAGCGAGGATTAGAATGTGGATCCAATCCATTCCCAGGTCGCTAAGGCAATGTAATTATGTCGATTGAATAAACTCAATTCTTTTTCAAACTGTGTTGCTTTATAACGATTTTAGCAATCTTATTATGAGGCAATCAAATTACTTTACAACATTTAATAACAGTACCGTAGAGAAAGACTAACATAAGTTGTTACTGGCCATAAAACACGCACAAAAAATGTCTTCCTAATTATTTTGATATGGTCCACTCGATCAACTTACTTTCTTTTTCCCCAACGAGCAACGCATGCAACACGTCATCAATACAAACTCATGAAACAACCAATCTCTTAAAAATCTCTTTTGCAGATGCCACACACTGATTTTCTTAACGATGTAACATCAAACGATTCTTGAAGCAATCATTCTAATGTAACCATAACAAACTATCAATCTTGTTATCTTTTCAATATAATTAGAACGAACAGAAACCATTTCTAATGTAAGAATAATCAAGTAGTTCTTCTTCAGAAAGTAAACACGCTATTCATAAATGTAAACAAATCCAAGAGCCCGCCATTTTAGTACTACTATACCAGTTCCTACATACCAAGCAGAAGCGCGATACAACTAAAAACATGAATCGTTTACTCATACTTTATTGTATTTCACTACATTCACAACATAATGTTTTGTGATACACACTAAGGATGGGAAAAGCCAAACAAGTTGTCTCCGACTAATATTTCTGTACAGGAAACAAATTGCATAGACAAGATAATCCACTTATTTAGACTGCAGTAACAGAAGCGATGGATAACGAGAATTTTAGATTTTCCGGTGAAGTGCTTGGCAATGTCTGATACGGCCCCTTTACACCATTAAAGCAACGCCATCGGTGACACTAATCTAACTATTTCTCCTCGAAATCAGGGTTTCTTTTATTTTGAAAAATTGTACATAATGAAAAAAAATCATCAAGTTCTCCGCATACAGAGTCAGTAGTTATTCAATTTGGAATAGAGTTACACAATTGGCAGACTCGCTGATATATTTTGCTGAATAACAGCTTAAAATGCATCAATTTGTAAATGAACAATTCAGTTACGTACAGGTTCCAGCACCTATATCATTAGTGATACTTTTATGGTATCGTTAATGTATCGAACAAAATATTTTATACTATTTAGCTAGAATTGTGAGTGTCAGTCCTGTTCAGGCCGAAAATTAAAGTAATACCCAGGTACTGGAGATGATGCTATCGGCTAACACTGTTCCACTCAAAGCCGGTGTACTTTTGTCTAAATTAGAAAGACGGCCAGCGGGTATAATCTATAGCGCATCAGACAAAATGCTTGGCGGCATTTCTTTATCATATGGCATTAACCGTCAGTAACCTTACGCAGTTTTTATGTTCTTTACTATTGTATTTGGTATCTTTGCTTCAATAATAAAAGTTTTTATGAAGAAATCCCATAAAATCCTTTGATTATTATTCCCCATTACAGCCTCTGGCTCGTGTTCATACCATTTTTTCTCTTACTCTGCATCCAGTGATTCGATTTACTGAACCAAAATGTATTTTGATTTACTATTGAGGTAAAACTCTACAAGTCTGGAACATCAATTTTACAGAAATATTATAAAAGCAGAAGTTGCAGAAATGTTGGGACATTTGGTTACATTCCTTACCATATAGCATCAAGTTCTTTGATGCTCCATGTTCAAATCCAGCCAATGCTAAGATTTCCTAATACCCTTTTGAAGTAGGTGCTATTAATGCTATTAATACAGTAAAAATCTCTGAGTCAATTAAATCGACCAAATACCTATTTCAAAATTCTGACATTGTGCCAATGTTAAAGAACCATTATTAATTCTCATACAGTGTATGTCCTAAGTTCAAACAATTCTTCTTTGAATTTCATTCAATCATACACCTACACATGTGAACACATATATACAGGTGTGTCGATGCAGAAGTACACTTATTTCATAGCAACCTGTAAATTGTTGTAGCTATGCGCAATCTGAATACTTATATATGTAATGCATATATGTGTGTGTGTGTGTATCATTATATATATATATATATATATTTATATATATATATATATTTGTTTATATCATTAGATATATATGTATGTATACGCACATTCACATGCACGCATACACACACCCACGCTCACCCCCCTCCCACACACACAAACACGCACACACACACTCACACACACACATGCATATTCACACCTATTTTCTGCTGAATATTACCACATACGCAGACGATTAACCATTCAATATTGGTAATTATTTACTTTGATACAGTAAAGGAACTCTCGAAATTACCAGCGAGATCGCCTTCAGCAATATTTAACCTATAAACTGTTGAAGAATATATAACCCGTCACTAGTGCTACAGCTAATCTTATAATGTCTATTGAAATACAAGTCTTCATTGCTTTGGAAATCGAAAGCATGGCATTACCGTTATTTGTAGATAAAAGTTCAAATATCTACAGGCTCATTTTCAAACTGATCTTTATTGATTTCCATGTGTCGAACTGTCTCCATCTGCACTTCATTCCCTAGCTCTTTCTTTTTGCCTGTCTATAGCATTGTCAGTGTGTGTGCTGGCGATGTTCTAGCATACACAACTCTCAATAAATACTACTTCAAGCTTCTCTTCCTCACTATCACTTTCCTTCTCAGTCTGACATTCCTTCACTTTCCCTCTTCTCCCTTACCGTCTGTGTATTCATTTTTTTTCTACGATGAATTTAATTGATATATATTGTTGCTTCTAAAATCACAGTTTTTTTCCTGATCTATCTATCTATCTATCTATCTATCTATCTATCTATCTATCTATCTATCTATCTATCTATCTATCTATCTATCTAGATAGATAGATAGATAGATAGATAGATAGACAGACAGATAGATAGATAGCTAGGTAGCTTACTACTCATCTCCAAATTTTTGTCTCTCTTCCTAACTTACTGCACACATTCCTATCTACCTAGGTACATACTTGCGATCTATCTATCTATCTATCTATCTATCTATCTATCTATCTATCTATCTATCTATCTAGAGGGACTAGTGGAGGGGAGGTCTGACGACACTCTCGGGGCAAACCTGGGTGTCGACGAGAAATTCCTAACCCGACTTTTCAAGACGACGTTCGAGCCGGGGCCTATGGATAATTTCCAGAGATCCCTGGCTTGGCAATGCTATCGAGACGCACTACCAGTTCGAGAGAAGATCTACAGATATGGTTCGAAAACCACCGGACCGACCTGCCCGAGATGCGGTCAGAGCGACGAAACCGTTCTGCATGCATTCGTGCAGTGTCCAGATATTTCAGAGCTGTGGACCTTCGTCGAACGGCTGCTGTCGCGTGTGGGACGAGCCCACTTATCAGCCGAGTCTATCGTGAATATTGTTCCGCCACCTTCCTTTAAACGGGAAGGAAAAACGGTTTTTGTAACACTGATAGCTATGGCAAAAGAATGCGTGTGGTGGACGCGTTTGAAAGGTCTACAAACAAACACTTTCCTCTCTGGTCAGTCCCTCGTCAACTTTTTCAAGTACCGCTTGAGAAGGAGGATGAGGATAGAGAGGATAGTGTTGTCGAATGAAAGTTTCAATAAAAAATGGGTAAATGTGGCAAGAATGGTAAGAATGAAAGACGACACCATTTTAAGCATAGACTTGTAACAAAAAGAGACAAAAAGAGAGAAGGTACTTACTTTCATGTACCTTAAAAAAAAAGCCTGAGGTGACCGTGGTCTTTTCCGGAGGCTTTTCTCACTACGGATCAACCTATTAATCGCCCCCCCCCATTTTTCCCGCGATCCCTTTCTGCGATCCCTTTTGATCGAAATTATCCCCCCTCCCCCCAAAGAAAACCTCTACATTGTAATTTGTCCATTTTCTGTATTTAGCCCTGTTTGGCTATAATAAAAAGATTATCTATCTATCTATCTATCTATCTATCTATCTATCTATATATATATATATATATCTGTCTGTCTGTCTGTCTGTCTGTCCGTCCGTCCGTCCATCCATCCGTCTGTCTGTCTGTATGTATGTCTGTCTATCTATCTATCTATCTATCTATCTATCTATCTATCTAGCCTGTACTTTTTTTTTCACATAAGCTTTCACAAACTCCAACTATTAAATACGTTGCAGGATTAATACATAGACACATATACACACAAAATCATAAAAATATATGCTTGTTCAGACATGCATATTCACAGATTTTTATTCCAGAAGATGAGTCCGAATACAATCGCACAGTAACTACCTTCCTACACGCATCCCCTTTTCTCTTTCCCCTCTTTTCATACACCATCTTTGCATTAGAGTCGAACTAATTGCATTAGTTGTAAGTTAACATAATATATCAAAATGCCTCATGTCTCTCTGAGCAAACGTGGAAGAGCTTCCAAATACACTATGTACACTCTCTGTAGTAGATGCAAGTGTAACCTCTTTTCCTTCTTTTTCTCTCTCTCTCTCTCTCTCTCTCTCTCTCTCTCTGTCTATATATATATATATATATATATATATATATATATATATATATATATAAATCAAAATAAGCAGCACGGATTTCCAAAGATGATTGCAGTACGCACGTTTCATGCTACTCCATTTATTTAAGTAATGCGAGCATTACATTAAATGCAATATGAAGAGCAATCTTCAGCTGCACGAAAATGCAGAAAATTACAGTAGAATATATATATATATATATATATATATATATTCTACTGTAATTTATATATATATATTCTACTGTAATATATATATATATATATATATATATATATATATATATATATATATATATTCTGTGAGAGTTAGAGGTTATGAATCCAACCAACTAAGGGATAGTATCTATCCAATATACTGCTGGTAGAGTACCCAATTATTAATAATACTCAAGTGCTGGTTATGCGTGGAAATTTCACAATCGAGTGTAATAAATTGGCGGGGATCTTTGCATATGTATGTATTCTTACAAATGTTTTGGAATAATAGAATGTCTTGCAGTTGATATATGTCATTACCGTACCCCACTCCATTTTCTTTTTGCCGTATATATATATATATATATATATATATATATATATATATATATATATATACATATGTATGTGTGTGTGTGTGTGTGTGTGTGTGTGTGTGTGTGTGTGTGTGTATAACAAGATTCAATTGAATAAAGTACTTAAAGGTGAGGCACCTAGTTAGGTCGGAATAAAATGCCCACACAACAATTATAGATGCATACCAACTTTGGTACAGAGATGCTGGCAGAATGATATTCGGGTCATTTATGCAATTAATTGGACCCGATGGAGCATAGAATCCGCTGGGAGTCATTTTCAGTTACTTAGTTTGGTGCAGTGTGGACTCTAGTGTTTCGCTTCAGAACACAACGCACCACCCAATCAGCGAATAGAAATCATGATCTTACCATTGTGCGTGCTACTACTAAACACTAGGCCACACATCTTTACCCAAGAATAGTCACAGAATATTTATTTAATATTGTATTTATATTATCAAACTTATTTTCATCTTGAGTACAATGAGGAAATTCAAAATATCACTGAATAGTTTGCACTTCAAAATAAGTACATATAAACATATATGTTAGAACATATAATGGGAAAAGGGAGAATAAAGAGTTAAAAAGGAATACATAATAATGTATTTTGATATTTTTTTGCCGGAGCCGAAAGTTATTATTAAAGTAAAATGAGATCAGATGAATATTTCTTTCCAATTACGTGATTATAGTATGTAGGTTTAAATTATAAACTGAAGTGAAAGAAGCCAGCATTCAAAGGTTAAGTAAGATTAAATTTTATTTTGAAAATAATCCGATAGGAAAAATAGTCGACATAAGAAGAAAGGAAAATAAATTTCTGAAAATCATAGATAATTCACCTAACGTCTTTCCATCTTTATTTTCTTTTCATTTTTCCAGCTAAGGGGAAAGAAAATAAATTAAATAAATTTTGAATTGACAATAAATATTGTAATGAGCCCTGAAGTAATTTGGAAGCATTTGCTACTAATGCATCAATTATCAATATTTTCCTATTCATGGCTCCAGAAACATTTTCACGAAATATACGATAAGATATGAAAGAAAGATAAACTACTCAGTGGTTGAATATAAAAGTGAGGTCGGAGACAAAAATGGCTACTTTCCTAAATGGTTACGTTCTTTTCATATAGGCAAAGGATGCATTTTCACGTGATATTCTGTAGTAGCTTAGTAAGTTACACGTTTGAATTAATCTTTCTTAGATACTAATTTACCCCTACTCCACATCCATTGTCTAGTATTGAGATAATAATTTTATAGGACTAATTGTTTAGAATTAATCACACGATATTTAGAATATTAGAACAAAATCTATTGTGTGTACTTAGTGTCTCAGAGAAAATCCGATCAGCATTGTAAAGTATGTACCATATAGAATAGTTAAACTCAAATTTAGTTGAAATCGCAGACTAGCGTTTTTTGTTTTTTTTTTAGATTTGTAAACGTTTTGTTTAACACACACCACTAATGATTCCTAATTGTTACTTCAACGTAATAACGTGTTTGTCATTATAGTATGTCTGTGAAGAATAAATGTTTTTTAGCTGTCTTAACTATTTTTTTACATTCACAGTTTTTTTTTTATCCACGTACGTTCATATCCACGTACTTTAGGTGGCAGATCAGTAATGTATCATGTTTCAGATTAAAAGTCCTTCTAGGCATTGTGTCGACTCTAAAGATATTATAATGAATGGAATACAAAACTGCTGTCAAATTGCAAAAAGAAAAATAGTGTAAAATAAAATAAAAACAAACACGTAGTACATGAAAATATTTTATCACTTTTGCTCTGAGCGTGACAAATAACTTTTAGCATCGAAACATTGCAGCGTCTTGCGACTGTGGAATGACAAATAGCCTGGAAATGCCTGAAGATGTCATGAAAAAACTTTGAAACAACAATAGTTTAGGATTGCAAATTTTCTCTCATCTTATATAACACTACCATGTTAAATATTTCATTAGTTTTGTCACCTTTATTTAAAAAGGAAACAGAGGTGACTTTCAAATATTCTGTCAATTAGGAAAATCTTTGTAAAAACGATGTTTTTTTCAGAGTTGATGGTGAAGTCCACTTCGTGATATGTCGTTTCGTTTACCATTATAGTAACAATTTCATTTTTAACACAGAAATTAGATATAACTTAAATCAGTTTCAGTTGTATGTAAACATCTTTAACAACAATTTCTTGTTATCTGAATGATACGAAATGTGATAAAACCTCCCATTATCTTTCCCTTACGTTGTTAAAACTATCACAACATACACCCGATATATGAGACATTAAAAAAATATAAATATGGGAGTTATTTGCAATACAATGCATTTAATGAAAATTGTTTAACTTTGACGTGTTTAAAGACTTCCTTAGTCCCGACCTACGGAGATATTATGATAGATTTATAATTTGTTTAAGCCATAGTTTGAGCATGTGTATGAGCATTACCTACCTTTTCATAACAAAAATATCTTATTTTCCAATCTTCTAGAATATATTACAGGTTTACTTTCGAATTTCTGTTCTAGCATCAGCAGTTAACTCTTCCCGAGGAGATAAATAACATACTAACACTTATTAGCTAACAACGCATAGCATAATTAGAAAAAAAAAAACTTTAAAACACAGAACAAAAGCATTCCGTTCCATTATTTTCAAACTATCGACAGAATACATTCTCAAACGAACTGCTTGCAACATTTTCATTCTCTGTTTTTATTCCTATCCTTCATTCATTGATTATTCCGATATTTTTATATTTTCCTCCAGAAATGCAACTCGTACATCGCTGTCTGCAAAACGTTATCATAAAATATCCATTCTCTGTATTGAATAGTAATTTCATAATTGGATTTTCTTCTTTCTTTTATTTTTTTGTTATATTTCTTCAGTTAATGTTTTCGATTAAGCGACTTTGTTTTTGTTTGGGATAATCTTTGTCTTTCATTATAAATGTGATTTTGATTTTTTCAGATTTTCATTTTGTGTTTAATTGTCTGTATAGCCGAAAAGGGTTTTGTAATAATAGGTTGATAAATCATCATTCGGCGGTCGAGAATAGGCAATACTGGTTGCATAGAGTGGTTTATTTAAACGAGAGAACCAAATAAATTTGGAAAATGATAAATCATTAGTTCCTTCTTTAAAAAGAGAGAAAATAATGAAAACAATTAATTTAATCACATTAGTGTTAAATTAGATTTATTTTCACTCTAAATACATATATCTGCTGAATTATCTACGATTATATGTACACATAACATGCACAGAACATACATGTATACACTCAAACATATACAGATTCAGAGAAAAGCACAAATTTCTTTAAAATAAGGAACGTATAATCGTATTCAACTAATTCGCCGAAACTTACATACGGAAAGATATACGCTGCATAAATATTCTCAAGAGAAAATCTCTGTTTCTTAAAATAGAATGAGAAACGCACTGTTGGACTGTGAATGACGTCATATGATCTTAGGTAACATGCATTCTTCTGTTAATGCTCGTCGTCAGATAAGCGATAACCACTAAGAACACGCTTCTCATATATTACAAAAGCAAATGATATATTTGCCGATGTACACGAAGCTTTGTTAACCTGCAATGTATGAATGACAAACGCACTAAGCAGCGTTGAATTTAACATAGGTGTTTACAGTAACACTTAACGGGCTCCCGTATACTCTGGTTTGGATAAAGAATATTCTGCAAATATTGTCTACTAAGCAAGTAAAACAAATATCGCTACGCTTACGTATAACAGAACTCTTCTGGCTAAGATAATAAAAGACAACACGCCATTGTAATGTCTTCAGTGTAGAGTGCTTAAGTGCAAGGATACTTAATATAGTCAATGTTTGTTATTAACCCGGCAATAATGTTCGTTTCGTTGTTGTTTTGTCATAATCGTCCCTGATAGGGCGACCCATATACATAATCACATGCGTTCAAACCACTAACGATGTTTTCTGAGCTATCCCTTATCTTATTTTATTGTGCAGGAAGAGTGTAATTTGAGGGAGGTTCGTCTACTCGTCTGCTCAAGGCGACAGCTTTAACATGCATCTGAGGAGCTACTCTATTTTGTAGAGTACAATGAATGTATATTTATATTTATATAAATGTATGTTTATAGTTAAAACATACACGCGCGCGCACGCACACACATGTGTGTGTATGCATTTGTGCATGAGTGAATCTGTTGAGGAAGAGTATGTGTGTGACGCAACATCATAATTTTACTGGTACATACTTGCTGAAGAAAGGCTTTATTTAAATTGTAAAAGTTTCCCGCTAATATACGCAAAATAGTTTGCATTTTCTTCCTCTGTATCTTCTTGAAGAATAACATCTGGGTTTCTAATATTCCTATCAGGAAGAAATTTGGTTGTCTGTGATAGCGTGTCTAACATAAAAGAAAAGCAAATACGAATTTAAATCCCGAATCGAATTTTTGTTATAGCTATTTGCACACTATTTTTGAGTTGAATTTTCTTCGTTCAAAAGTATATTTCTCGAAATTTTAATTACGACTGCCTAACATTTTGTTTCAGAAATTATTGAAGATAATTTTATAATTTATTTTCTAATTTTAGTGTGTTATATCTTACCTGATATATTGATACTTAATGATAAATGAGTGAAATTGGAATATTTTTATAAGAATTTCTTCATTAGGATTTATACAATAGTCTGTAATATACGTTTGCTTTAAAATGCAATTGAAAGTGTGTGAAGAACGTATTGCAGAATTCAGGGGGAATCTCTAGTGCAAATTACAATCAAATGTACACTTAAAAGCTCCAAATGTATAAAAAAAGAAATGGGTAGGCGGAAAGAACGAAGAGGTAGGTTTTATTTGACGGGAATTGAGAGGGAAGAAAAAAGTAAAAGAAGAAATATTGTATGAAGGACACACACAAACACACACACGCACACGCACACATACACACACATGCACACGTACATGTGCATACACATAATTTGAGTTAGAATATAAAAATATATAAATAGATGTGTGAGTAAAACAATAAATAAATACACGAATATAAAGGTAATAAGGCGCGTGAAAAGAAAGCAGTGAGGCTAAAAGAAAATGATATTAAATGAATAGAAAAGGATATGAAAAATCTTATGAAATATAAAGGAAAAGGAATTTTATATGGCAATAGTGAGTGGAAATGCAGTGTGCAGCTTAGACAGTCGGTGCAATGGAGAGAATGAAAAAAAAAAACATACAAACCAAATGTTAAATCTCGTCTACTTAGGTAGACAAACAAGGAAGAAATAATTCAGTTGAGTAGAGAAACAAACGGTCATAAACGATAGAAATTAGAAAAGCAGGAATCAATGACTGAAGAATATGTTTGCAAGAAATCAAAAATTCGTGTCTTTCGTTTAGTGTACGTTCGGTTCATGATCAAATAAGTAATATGAGCAACAACATTTATAAAGCGGTACAAGCTTAATAAGTCTAGGTCGAGCTGACTATTTCAAGAGACAAATGTATTTGGATAAACTCGTTTCTCTTGATGAAAGCGTATTTTGAATTTATTCGCAGTTTCTCCGCTGTAAGTTATGAGTTTTATGCTATTGCCTGCCAGCGCCGTTTATTTATTTATTTATTTTATTCACGTATTAAAATTTCAAATAAATTTCAGAAAAAAATCTAACGGCAAAAATAGTCACAGATATGAAACATTTAAGACGAAATGGACCAATGGACCACAGTCTAGCAGACCGTATTCATACCGAAAATCAATATTCGGGGAGTTCGAGAAGGGATCTAACAAAGGGACTATGTCACTGGTCAAGTCTCTGTTAATGAAAATCGTAGCATCGCATGAAAGAAATTTACAGTTGAAGTGAGCAAATTCGTGTATTATTTTATGGTTCTTCCATGATGTAATAACTTTGATTTATGCACAATCTTCTTATACACTTCATTAGTTTTATCCTCCTATTCATTGCACTTTACTTGATTTAAATTCTTAAATATAAAGAGCTTAAATTTTCTGCTTATTTTTTCTTTTTCCCAACTGAGTCAAGTGTAAAACAAAACAGCTTATATAAAATTCTATATAGCAATTTCTGATCAATCGTTGTGAACAGGATTCACAGGAAAAACAAGATGTACAAACAAATTTAGGTACATAGCTTGCGGAATATTATAGTAAATATTTGATAATATTTCGGAGCAAACTCAAGTGATTTGCATCTATATTTTTTTAATGTTCTCTGTGTGTCTATGTATACACATAAAAGTATGAACACATACACACACTTTCTTGCTCAGACACACATATATGTATGCATGCATGCATATATGCATATTTGAATATTTATACACACATGCCAATGTCTATAGCTATCAAAATTCTCTTTCCCACTCACTCACTCACTCACTCACTCACTCACTCACTCACTCACTCAATCACTCACTCACTCACTCACTCAATCAATCAATCATGAATTAATCAATTAATCAATCAAAGAATGAATGAATGAATCTATCTATCTATCTATCTATCTATCTATCTATCTATCTATCTATCTATCTGTATGTATGTATGTGTGTTTGTATACATATATCTATAGATATATGCATATATATGCGTGTATATATATATATATATATGTATGTATATATATATATATATATATATATATATACATACACACACACACTCATGTATAAACATACTCGTATATATATATGAGTGTGCATATATATGTATGTATATACTATATATATATATGGGTGTGTGTGCATATATATGTATATATAAAAATGAACACATATGTATGTATATATATATATATGTGTGTGTGTGTGTGTATGTATATGTGCGTATACACACACACGCATTCACACACACACACACACACACACACACACACACATTCTGCTTATATATTCTAAGTCACTCGCTGAACGTATATTTGAATATAACCAAGATACATAAATATTCTTATAAATGTTTATATTAAGAGAACGCGTTACACACACAAATACACACGCTGAAAGAGAGACACACACTTTCACACACTCTAACATGCGTATAAGGAGGAGAAGAGGGAAAGAGAGAGAAAGGGAGAATGTGTAGTAGAAGAGGAGTGAGTGTAAACGTAAATAAACGGGAAATAAACGCAAGCAGTGAAGATATTCCTATCAAAATATAAGAAGGCAGTTCAAGAGATATGCAAACAAACAATGTGTATAGTGAAGAAATAGATGATGAGTTATGGGGATAGTGTCTATGTTTGCATGTAATCGTAACGTAATAGAGATAAATGCAGCTGCTGGTTACAGAACAAGAAATATTTCGGGTCAATAAAATGTAATAATCATGATATTTATGTGCCGTTTATGAGCACATATCAATATCATAGAGTTGTTACATCTTCATGTAAAATTCAATTGTTGGACAGAGTGATTAAAAATACCCCCTCTCGCTCTTTAAATGTCACGGATAATTATACGATGTATACTAATTTTATATTCTATTTCTATTCATCGAATATTTAAGGATGCATTTAAACTTATCACAGGAATATGGAGTCTCAGTGATGAGAAACATGACGCGATCTTAATTATATCTGTGCTCATAGTTTCACTTGTCATCTACAAGACATCATAAATAAATAATTATATACTTACCAGTCCAGTATCTGCATTAGTTACATTTATTGTCATGCATGTGACCATGAATCCTTCAATCATTCAAATTTTAGAATTCTCCATTGTTATATATATAATGTGAACAGCCAGTGAATATTTTATGTTTCGTCGCATGATTGCCATAATCTTTATGGGGAAAACGCCGTTTAACTTTACGACTTTGCTACTACTGGCTGAGTTTATTATAGCTATACTCTGCAGCACGCACTAACGTCTCAAGTTTTCCATAGCTCATATATATTGTCTGTACTACAGTGTAGAGTCTACCCTAGATCTCGTCCTTAATATATACTACCGTATCAAGCCTATCCTTGCTCTTTTCTGTTGTTTGATTTGAGAAATGTGGTTAAATTTTCAGATAACCTACACTATTTTGACACAGTTATGATTTTAGAACCCGATTTTTGATGCAGATACAGAGTCAATAATATTTGTGATGGCTATCACTAAGGGGACTTACTATATAACATGGGAACAACACCTCAGTTTTGGAATGACTGCGTTACTTATTCGTACATGAATAAAAAATGATGGTTGAGGTAGAAAACAGGAAGAGGAAAAGAGGAGACATTAAACATAAGAGAATACATACACTGGGAACAAATATGAGTTGTCTGGACTGGGAAACAATGTGGGTTAAAGAACATATATAACTATATATAACTATCATCAGTTACCAAACGGATATCATTATTGTTTCGATACTTAGGCAGGACCATGCAACCCAGTGTTGATAGCTGCGTTAAAAAGACAAACGCTTTGTGAAAATCATTAGCAATCAGCAGGAATGAAACATTAACATAATTTGTTCATTTTGTCAACATCTGCTTATTACTGTAAGCAACAATACCAAAGTAAACTCATGGTTACAGTACAGTACCTGGAACGAAGAATTCACTCCAGAGAAGGATATTGTGATCTTTCAAAAATTATAATGCAGAAGATGAAGCGAACTAAATATGTTACAGAAAATACTAATTCAACCTTCGATACTTGACAAGATAACACCAACTCAAGGAATAGCAAAACAAGAACTAAGAACACATGGACTATACAGCGAGCATAGAATAAGGGATAGATTATTTGTCCATCTATATCATATCGCAAACATGTCACGACAGCTAATACAATTCTAATAAAATCGGGGGAATATTATATTCTTAACCGACATCGTCGAACAAGTTACAAGGAAAACGACAAGCATAGTATCTGTAAAATATATGTTCACTATCATAAAATAAATTAACCGAATAAATTGCTAATGCAAAACGAAAATAAACTTAATTAATAAAAATAGAATGAGAATCAATTTCGATTATATACAATTATATATAAAATATGTATAAACCTAAGACATGGCAAAAAGTACCAAACTAAAATAACTAAGAAAAGGACCTAACTACACGCACACAACTACAAATAGAAGATGCGATTCTTTCAGTTTCCATCAACGAAATACACACACGGTTTTGGTCTGCCTCAGGTTATAGTAGAAGATATTTGCGTAAGGGACCACGCAGTGGGACTAACCCCGAAATCCTCTGGCTGGCAAGCAAACCTCTTACCAGACAGTTACAGGTGCGGCTATATATATATATATAGAATATAAATAAGTAACAAGGATGTCTAGGTATCAATACATTACGGCCGTTTTGAGCGGCTCCATTTAATCGATCAATGAAAACATTACATCAATTTGAAAAAAACCGCTCTCCAAGGACGTGGATTTCAAACGTAATGGATAAGCCATTTTTCATAAATTTATATCAATACTAAAAACCAAAATAATTACATTATTTCCTTATGTCATATTTGTGGCAGAATGAGTTTAGAAAATAATGCTTATCTTATTATGCCTACTAGAATTTAGAGAGTAGCAAAGGAAAATAGTGGGGGTCCAAATATAGGAGTGGTGAGATAGTTATTTATATTTAGAAGATTTTATGCAGCATGTAGTCTACAACCATTTAGAATTAAATCCATTGGGAGTTGTCAACTGTGTTCTAGTTGATGGTGGTTAATCAGTTACTGTCAGACAATCTCCCAGACCCTTATTTTACTGGAACCACATATCTAGCTTTATCTAAATATAAGGATGTGTGTCAGAGCTGCTAGCAACAAAATGACTGATGTTGAAGAGGTAATAACTAGCAGAAGGAAGGATAGGGGAGGCAAATACTTATTTGGATTAACAAATAAAAGGGGAATATAATGAAAAACAAAATAGGTAAGTAACGTAAGCTCTAAGGGTGGGAATGTATTGTTACCTGGACATCCTCGTTACTTATTTACATTCTGTCCACCTATAGTGAGATGTAACGACTATACCGAACAGGATTGGTGCCTCAGTTTAAGTACCTAATTCAAATGAATCTTAATTATATATATATATATATATATATATATATGTATATACATACACAAAGACACATACATATATGCATAAATGCTTAGATGCATGCATACATAAACGCACATACTACACGGCTTTTAATAAAAAGGATTCCAAGATTTTTACTAAATCGAATTATTTACATTCTATATTTCATTTTAATAATTCTGGATAACGAAAACAGTTTCTATATTAACGAATCTAATGTGGTTTCGTTTCCATTGTAACCGAGAAAGCCAAGAATATATCTCCTCTCTAGAGTCATTGTATTTGATTTGAATTTTATAGCTTCATAGCGTTGCTTCTTTGACTTTGGCGACGTGTATAATCACTGAGCAATTTTCTTTCATAACGGCTCTCGTTCATTAGGATTTGTAAAAGCTTTTGATGTTTCTTTTAAACCATTTTACCTTTTAACTGTAATTCAGATTAAACAGTCTCTTGAGGGTGTAGCAGGTTGTCTTCTTAACTCAGGCGTTTCGTTTAATTTCTTTTGCTTTGTTTACCAATATTGCTTCTATTGTTTCTATAATACAAATATGAATATACTATAAATAATTATTCCATGATATAATATAATATAATATAATATAATATAATATAATACAAATACTCTATTCTATTCTATTACATTATATTATATTAAATTATTTGAATATAATATGATATAAATATATTGCAATATACAAGAGGTTCAGCTCAAAATGCCATCGTTAATGAGAATTTTGTTGTCATCGCTGATTATGAAAATGAAAATGATGATGACGACGACGAAGACCATGACGAATATGACGACGACGACGACGACGACGACGACGACGATGGTGATGATGATAATGATGATGACGACGATGATGGCGACGATGACGACAATGATGACTGTGAGGAATAGGAGTAGAAAAAGGAAAGCGACAGGATGTGTTGAAAGCGATAAAATTCTGGCATTCTGTTTATCTTAATAGGTTTTTGATTGTCTTGAAGAACTAAAAATAAAACATCATTTGGTGGCTTCTGCTAAAGGAGGGGAAAAGGGAGAGAAAGAGAGAGAGAAAGAAAGAGAGAAGGAGAAAGAGATAGATAGATAGATAGAGAGAGAGAGAGAGAGAGAGAGAGAGAGAGAGAGAGAGAGAGGAGAGAGAGAGAGAGAGAGGGAGAGAGAGAGAGAGATGACCTGACCAGCTACAAAATGAATAAATTAGGTTTTCTACGGGGTTTATAACATATTTCACCATTGGCTAGTAAATCATGAGTCGAACGAAAGCCGCTAGTATTTCGTTATGTTTTTATGATTAGGTTTTTATTCTACCCGCTTTGGTTACGCGAAAATAATATTTAGTATAGCCGCTGTGAATATGCCTGACCATGGACAATTCATTTATGCAAGCTAACACAATTTCTTCCACTCTCTCAGCATTTCAGATGTTGTAAAATAACGTACTTATGTATACCCATATATGCGAAATAATGATGTATTTATTTTAGAGACATTATAGTAAATAATTCTATTTAATGAGGGAAACGACTGCGAATATGAGGTATGTATCCCTTGCACTTATATACGCGCCCCTATATCATATTTCCATTATTAGATATTTAGAAATGCTTGCTGATCATCCGAATGCTAAACACTCATATTCGTAAAACGTCAAATTTGTTTCTTAAAATAAGCTGTATGTTTCTCATAAGCTTAAACGGTTGTTTGATGGCTTCTGCTGAAAAGATTTAATTGAAGCAAGTCCAAAATTCATATATTAATTTCATGACCGATTCTCTATCGAATTCAAGTATGAATTATGAGTAGAGATAAATTGCTAGAGTTTCTTTTCACCTGCCTTTCTGTTTTCCTTATTTTCTCCCACATCTCGCGCTATCTCTGTTCCTTTCATTCTCTCTTTTAATTTAGTTCTTCAGTCATAGTCTCTGTATTTTATATTGATCTATCTGTCCTCCGTTTTTTGTTAATGCAGTCTATTCATGTAACGTGTTCGTTTGCCAAGAAGTTAATATATTCAAAGTGATATCATAGCACCTCTAATGTTCTAATGTGTAAGGGAGAATAAGAAAAAAACAATGATGGCATTGCTTTCAATCTTTTTCCCCAGACCTTAAATATTTTTCAAAAATGATTTTGATGTACGAAATGAACGATATGGAATCTCAAACTCCAAGATTCTAAAATTAAAATCCAATTTAAGAAGCATGCCCTTGTATTATCATCATACGTTATCATGCAGGTACCCTAGCTTAAGAGAAAATTATTCACGCTGCAACAAAATGGTGTACATATATTTGTTTGCTACCTTTACCTTCTAACTTAGGTTGTATCGAACTGCTTCATCTATACTTCCCAATAGCGCACTAAACATTCATTTACTAATGAAGAAATACATTTAGATCTTGGAGACAATGAATATTAGATTAAATGAGTGGGAAAAAATGAATCACGTGATAACATCTTGACATTTTACTTATGCACATGTAAAGGATGGAATAACATACACATTCACATACACACATAAAAGGATAACAAGCAGCTGGCACATAGTTATATAAAGTGTTTTATCTATCTATCTATCTATCTATCTATCTATCTATCTATCTATCTATCTATCTATCTATCTATGAATGTATGTATGTATATCCATCTGCACACACACACACACACACACACACACACACACACACACACACACACACACACACACACACGTACATAGAGTGATTGACAGAGAAAGGGATAGAGAAATAAAAGAGAGAGAGAGAAAAGGGAATGATAGGTAAACTTGTACATTTGGTAAGATGTTTCGTGAATAAACCTCATTAGAAGTCATCTAACTGAACGCAAATCTTTAGCATGAAGACTGTGGCTTCCATTTGATGTAGAGCCTTGATGTAAACCATGCAGAAAGTGTCTTGTGTAACAGCAGAAGATCTATACAATTGAAGATGGCATTTCGAAGTATGGAAATTCTGTACAATAGCAGGGATTAGGAAGAAGGTCAAATGTTCCTTGGAACGTATCTGCATAACTTCAGAATGTTATTCTTCATTGGTCAAGTTAAAACGTTCTAGCGAAATACTACTTATATATACTCCAACACCAAAATTTAATTAGAGTATACGGTCACAAGTAAAGGAAATTATAGTGACGGTCATATACGCATGCACATACATGTGTACCGATCACAAAAAACGGTGTCCTTCATTGACTATTTATTTATCTTACTATTTCTGTACACACGCGCACACCCCTCACCCCCTCACACACATACACACACGCGCGCACACGCGCGCACACACACACACACACACACACACACACACATACAAGCACAAACTCACATATATAAATATGGATTTGTATAGATAGATCGATAGGTATGCGTTAGATACAAGTATTTGTGCATGTGTGTATATGTATACATGCGCGTATATCTATATCTGTATGTTTCTCTCTATCTCTATATCGCTCCATATATGTACGTACGTATATATATATATATATATATATATATACATACTTACATATATATATATATATATATATATAATATACACACACATATATACATAAATATATATAATACGCACACATACATACATATATATATACAAATATATACACCCCCACATATATATATATATATATATATATATATATATATACACACACACGAGTGAAAGGAAAAACAAAAGAAGGGTCACTCGTCATATATAGAAAGAGTTACATGTATTATTTAAACGAGTTTGAATCCGTTCTATGCGACTTTAAACTTTGCAGGCTTCTAACAGATGCCCGTCACTTTCAGGAAAGTGATGTCCTCCTGCTAGGGACCTGCGAACATTTTAACATACCTGCGCGCGTGTGTGCATGAGAGCGCATGGCCTAGTGGTTAGGCGGTTGCATTGGTGACCACTAGATCGAGGATTCAGTTCCTGCTCCGGGAGGTATGTCGTGCTCCTGAGCGAAACACTTCATGTCATGTTGCTCTGCGATCACTTCTACAGCAAACCTGTGGTACACCCTGCATTTAGACATAATGTACTACACAAACATCTAATTAGTTGTGAAGGTTTGTTCAGCAATAAATTGTAGAACTCTCTTTCTCGGACAACGAGAGACTACCATCAAATCAAAATTATATATATTCATATATGGCTATAAACAACAGCGTATAGTGTTGCTAGTTACTGTTTTTGCATCTTGAAGTGTTTCAAATACGTCAGAATGAATATTCTTTTATTGACGTAGAAAGACCGTACAACGAATTATGGAAACGCAGCTGAATGTATAGTAAAATTCAAGTCTAGCTAATACTACTGAATGTATTCTGTGTGTATTTGTAAATGTTTATGCGTATGTTTCTGTGTATATATAATACTGCTATATTAACAATAAAGTGGGGTGTAAAATTCAACCTAATGGTATTTTCTCTTAAGTATATGTCAACAATTACTATTCAGCCAAGTTGTCCGACACAATAATCTTGATGGGTTGAATTTGGGAAAGCCATACAAGCACAGTCATTTCTACATCTTCGCTGATAACACATCCTATGTTTAATATGCAGAATTTTGGTCTCTTGTACTTGTTTCTGCATCGCTCTCCATTGGTTATAATCATAGCAGTCATCATCATCGTCGTTGTTGTCGTCATCATCATCATCATCATCATCATCGCAAACACCGTCATCGTCATTGTCCTCGTCACTACTGAGACTACTATCAGTCACATTAGCTCCATGTTTACCGTTCTTAAGACCAAACCAAAACCACAACCACAAACAACAACAACAACAACACCCTCCTCCTCCTCCTCCGCTTCCTCCTTCGCTTCCTCCTCCGCTTCCTCCTCCTCCTCCGCTTTCTCCACCTCCGCTTCCTCCTCCTCGCAGACTATTGTAATGGTGCATTGTAAACTCTCCGATGGCCCAGCGACCAGATCGCCGTCTTCAACAGTTCCCTTGTTTATATTTAAATTTTTATTTATTTTTCAGATCTGGAATGGTGGTTACTGTACTAGTCTAAGTAACTATTCATATTAAATTTATATAACCAATTGTGAATTTAACGAAGGCTAAATTGTCCTAAGTCATTCACATAATAAAATAATTAACCTTCCTCTAAGGGACAATTTTCCATGGACTATATAGCACATTTTTTCAGCTGTTAATAATTTGATTATATTTTGAGTGAGTATTGTAATTTTTATATGAATCGACAGGAATTAATTGTGAATTCGGTGTCAATAAGATAAGGTACTTTTCCATAACCACATAAATTCTCTGCAGTGTCATTAGGTGGATAATTTTTAAAAGGTGTCATACGGTCTGTAATGCACAAGAAAGTAGTTTCAATGAAGAATTAACACAATCTTAGGAAAATTTTGTTAATAAATCAACAACTACACTGTATATTAAATATTTACTTGTAGCCAACCTGTGAAACAGTAGATGATACATTCTGCAAGCTAGAAATAACATCTAGTGCCATTAAATGGTAAGATCTATTGTATAATGTAGTCATAGATAGAGTTCATTAACTGAAAGATAGAATGAGGAGACATTTGATTAGTGGTTGTCAATGTTATTGACTGCGGAAACAAAAGTTTTCTGATGAAGAAACATCTGCATACAAACAAATAATGGATTTAAATTTTAAAAATAATAAAAAGGGAAATGTAGAATATCAATACTTGCTTTCTTTACTAATGATAAAATATGAGTTAAGAGAAATAACATTTATTTCATATAACTGTATTTGTCCATTTATTCAAATACATACCACCGGCCATTCTGGTTTGTATAACTAAGCTCATTTTTACACCTTGGCCATAAATAGCTACTAGAGATAAGGCTGGTCAGTTCTCGTGCCAGAAGCACGTGTTCATGAGTCTCCTCTTATCTTAAAAAAATACGCATATCCTTTTCCCGAGCGTTTGCATACTAGCTAGCAGGTCACTGCCTCCATTTGAAAAGGATACAGATTTTATATTTTATAAGTTCTTTCAGAGAGAAAGTGTAGTTTTCAAATTGATTCATGAAGTAATAAAAAAATACTAATCAATGACTTACAATAACTACATTACTTCATTGACTGACGCCAGCCAAAATACAGCCGAACAAAAAGTTGTTCTCTACATATCTATCGTGTTTTGGTTTATCTAACTCAGCGTGATACAGGACAGTCATTCAGTAACAGTCAGGTTAGGAAACGTTAGTGACAGGTGAAAGAATAAGGAACGCAGTTATTTCTTATATTAGATTCTACTCCCTTTCATCTGATGTAGACAGTCAAACCGTTAACTATAATGAGCCTGCAACATAAAGTGACTTGTCTCCTCCGAGCAATCGCTGTTGATACTCGTATTCATTCAATCACAATCCCTCTCTTCTCCATCTTTCTCAAATCTATCCAGTCGCACAAGGCGTCCAACTAAATCACTGATATGAGACGAACATTCCGACGTTACTCTGTTGTTTTCTTTTCTTGGGATCATTGCGTTCAATTTTAAGTTTCCAAAAAGTCAAATCTTTTCATTTATTGAACATCCCCTTCTTGTAAGCAATGCAACAATAATAACAATGGCCTGTTGGATGAATCCTGATGTTCTCCGACATCACCTTCGATATTAAAACACTTAGCAAAAGCAGCAGCACTGCACCATCTTATACCTTTATACATCTCAATACATGGCCTTGAATCGGAGGAGAAAGGACAGATCTATTAAGTTGGTTACCATTGTTATAGTATATACTTTTTTCAAAACATCTTATTTCCTTTGTTTCCGATATATTTATTACTCTATTCCCTGAAAAAACGAATTACCAGAAGCTATTTTAATATTCTTTGATTAATATGGCCCCGTTTTTTCATTTTCTTCCAATTTTTAGCCTTTATCTCAATACATTCCCTCCCTCATTTCCTGCCTTGCTTCCTCCACCCTTTTCAACCACCCCCTGTGTGTGCATACACACACACACACACACACACACACACACACACACACACACACACACACATGTATGTATGAATGTAAACATCTATCTATCTATCTATCGATCGATCGATCAGTCTAAGGAACTCTGCGCGCGTGTGTGTATGTAGGTATATATATATATATATATATATATATATATGCGTGTGTGTGTGTGTGTGTGTGTGTGTGTGTGTGTTTGTGTGTGTGTGTGTATGTATGTATATATGCATATATATATATGTATGTATGTATGTATGTAATTATATATATGCGCACACACACATGTCTATAGGCTTTTCACCTGATCAGTCAATATTTCCTCTGCCAGTTTACAACGACTAAATCCAAAGTGTGTGTAGATGACAGCTACATAGCTATCCTTCTCGTTTATTATCTACAATGCAAACAGCTGTTGTTACTAGCGCTGGCGAAAAACCATCGACGTTTAATGATTACACAGCGTTATTAATTCGTTGGCTAACATTCGTGCAGTCACAAGCTTTATTAAAGCCAGCAGGTGATAGCAATGGCAAAACTTCAACAACCTTCAGGTTTCTAAATACGTGTTCATGTGTCGATGTGCACTTTAATTATAAACGATCACAGTGCAATACTTCTTTCTGCTGGTCAGCACGTATTGTAATACCGCCGAAAGGCACGAAGTGTTAGCCACATAGGTTCATCCGCATAGAAATCATTCTGATATATGTCTAAACAGACGTATATACATATATACATATATGTATACATCCACACATACAAATAAACGTTCATATATAAATGCGTCTGTATGTTTGTATGTGTATGCGTATATATAAATGCGTCTGTGTGTATGTATGTGTATGCGTATATATATATATATATATATATATATATATATATATATATACACACACACATATATATATATATATATATATATACGCATACACATACATACACACACACAACATCTACATACACATATATATATTTACGTACATAAAAACGAGATCATGTCTGAATCAATATTAATATGACTATACACTCTGAAATTCTTACAGATAAATATACTATGTTCTGTCTTACAGACATAAACAAAATATAATAGTGCTTATTAATATGTAGTCTTACACACATGCCCATTTCCAGATACAAATATAATCAAACACACGTATACACACCCATAAATAAAATTATGTAATCCAGAAGATGACATTAAGATTAGAGGTTGACCTTTTTACCATTTTACTTTTCTGAAGTAAAGAATTACTTTTCACATATATTTCTTATTATTCTGTATATGTGTAAAAGTTTGGCTCTGCGGTAATAGTTTTCACTTCAGTGTTTTGGCGCCACAGGCTCTTCATCTCAAAGTACTGAGTCTTGGTTTCCTTTGTAAACGCATAACTTCGACGCATACAAAAGAGATATTTAGCACACGAATACTGTATCTCAGTGTGACACACACACACACACACACAAATGCGCGCGCACACACACATATACAAGGGTCATACAGGAGAGCTAGGAAGAATGGGAGATAATAAAAAAGCAGTGATCCCAAAAGGAAGGTGCGTGTGCGGGTGTGTAACAGAGTTTGTATATACGTGTAAAAGAGGGATGGTGGTCTTGACGTGTGCGTGTGTGTATGTGTAGGTGTGAAAATGTGGGACTGGGAATTGGTCAGTGCTGGTGTGTGCATGGTGGTGTGTTGTGATTTGATGTGTTAAACGGCGGACTTGTTTCAGTTTCCGTCTATCAAATCCACTCACAATGCGTTGGTCGGCCCGAAGATATAGTTCAAGACACCTACCCAAGAAGCCACGCAGTGGTACTGAACCCAGAGCAATGTGGTTGGTAAGCAAGCCACTTACGACACACGAGTGAGTGGGAGAGAAAAGAAAGAGGCACTCAACACACTTAGGAATTGCATAAAATATTTGAAAGAGTTTGATTCGGCTACGTGCGACTTAAAGTTTCGTGGGCCCCGTCGCTTGCAGGCTTAGGTTACTGGATGAATGTTAGAGACCTACGAAGCTTCAAGTCGCATGGAGCCGATTCAAACAATTTTAAATGATATATACTGATATATACTGATATATACATATACACATATATATATATATATATATATATATATATATATATATATATATATATATATATATATATATATATATATATATATATATATATATATATATATATATACATATATATATATTTAAGGAATATAAGATAAAGTAGAAAATGGCAAAATAGTTTTATCATGAAGTACATTTTAGTACTGGTTTCTGTCTTTGCAACTTTTTCAATTTAGAGTAAACCATGGGAAGCAATTAAATTTTAGAAAAAATGAAATTTTTTTACAAATATTTCCATAGTTTTCAAATACAAACAACATTTTCCTTTTCTCTCGCTCTCTCTCTCTCTCTCTCTCTCTCTCTCTCTCTCTCTCTCTCTCTCTCTCTCTCTCTCTCTCTCTCTCTCTGTGTTGTTTTTTTTACTCTTGTGAGGACTTGGTACCAGGTAGTAGGTAATAGCAGTCCTAAATGAATATTTGATATGAGTTCTTGGTCTACGTCAAAGGATGACATTACATAGATCCCAGATAAAAATTCGAGAATAAAGAAAAACAGCATTCAGCGAACACATCGACATTTGCGACACTAACTAACAAACCTGCTTCAGAATTTATCCCCTGCATAAATTTAGGGATGATGAATCTATAATCAGTGCATTAGCAAAGAGTCATATTTTATCACAAAATATAAGCCACTTTTTAATGCGTCCACCACAAGGGCCTTAGAATAATACCCACGTGAATATTAAAAGCGATATATTCAGAACAGTCATTACCCATGAAAATATTCCGAACAATTCCAGTCACTACTATTACAACCAGAACAGAGCACTTCTAGGTCACTTGATCATTTAAGAGGATTCCATCAATATCTTACTAATGTCATATCACTGACAGGTGTATTAATTTGATTTACCATCCATATTTATATATAGAATACTATATATATATACATATATATATATATATATATATATATATATATATATATATATATATATATATATATATATATATATATATATATATATATATATATATATATATATATATACATACATACACACATACATACATACATACATACTTATATATACATATATATATATATATACTTCTTCTTCTTCTTCTTCTTCTTCTTCTTCTTCTTCTTCTTCTTCTTCCTCTTCCTCTTCTTCTTCTTCGCATCCTTCCTCGGCTACTGCTGCTTAAACAATCAAAACGAAGAACTCATATTAAATATTCTTTTAGGACTACTACTACCTACTTCCTACTTTTAAGCTTTCAGAAATGTAAAAAAAAAAATGAGATAGAGACAGAAAAATGTAAAATGTCACTTCTGTTTGAAAACTATGGAAATATTTATAAAAAAGCATTTTAATTTTTCCACAATTTAATTGCTTTCCATCGTTTACTCTAAGTTGAAAATGGTCGCAAAGACTGAAACCGCTACTAAACTCGTGTGTTCGTTTTCAACCTTCTACATATATATGTATATATTATATATGTATATATATATATATATATATATATATATATATATATATATATATATATATATATATATATATATATATATATATATATATATATATATATATATATATATATATATATATAGATATATAGATATATATATATATATCAAGGTTTTTAACTTTTAAATTCGTATATTTAAAAGAAATAGAAACTTCAAACTCGATATATCCAAGATCGATTTATTTACCACTCTATGTCAACATTTCTGTGCCCAAACTTATCCAGTGACTGGTCCATTGGATTTCCGACATTTGGCACTTCTTCAGGAATGGCTACCATGAGAACAAATTACAAAAAAACACATACATAACGATCATAATAAATTATTAAATTATTAAAATTTCTTTTACGTCTACCATTATTTTTCCGTGATTATATATATATATATATATATATATATATATATAGGGGAGGTAACTCCTTAATTTTTCTATTATTATTGCTCTCCTGTGAATGTCTACTAGATTAATTAATTTTATTTATTTATTTATTTATTCATTTATTTATTAATTTATTTATCTATTAATTTAGTTATTAATTTTTCAATTTATTATCTATTATCCCCTATATGTCGACTAAATTAATTGCCCCTAGAGGGTTCACATGTCTATTATTCTATTTTATATTATTATTGTTAGGTCTATGTACTTTGCTAAGAGAGATCACAGTTCAGCCATCAAACCTCCTAGGAATCATTACAAGCCCCTTTACTATTCTTTGCTATTACCATTTTTTTCTATTTCTTTTAAATATACGAATTTAAAAGTTAAAAACCTTGAAATATAAATATAAACTGTGAGAACGACCCTTAAGGAATCTAATTAATGATCCCCTAAGGTAAGTTCTTATGCTATATTGGTAACGGTTGCAACATCCTCTGAAAAATTATATATATATATATAGAAGGTTTAGATTTAGATTCAAGATTGAATATGGTACTTATGCGTAGGCACCAGAATATCGTATGGTATGGTATTATACAAAAACCATTCCAAATGGATAGGTGATCAAAAAATCAAAATAAGCAACACGGATTTCAAAGATGATTGCAGTACGCACGTTTCATGCTACTCCATTTATTTAAGTAATGCGAGCATTACATTAAATGCAATATGAAGAGCAATCTTCAGCTGCACGAAAATGCAGAAAATTACAGTAGAACAGACATATTATAATTGTGGCAACATTTTAAATCCAAGTGGGAGAAAGAATACATAAAAATCCAAGTGGGAGGAAGAATACAGGAATCCATCTTGACATAGCCGAGTCTATCAGGCTAGTAATTGATTTTAGACAAAAGTTCTAGCTGTCTCTGATTTTATTGTCTCTTATCTAGTGGTGATAGCATAAAGGACAATTACTTCTTAGGAAAGGGAACTATACTGGTACTCTATTCAGACTAAAAGAAAAAAACCTATTTGACCCATATACCTAGGGTTTTAATTCCTCAACATTTTGATTGTAGTAAAATGACCTGGTACTACTCTGACCAGAGAAACCTTTATAATCTAATACATTTATAGCCTTGTCCATGCATACTGCTTACACCTTCCCTTTCCTTAGAAGTAATTGTCCCTTATGCTATCACCACTAGATAAGAGACAATAAAATCAGAGACAGTTTGAACTTTTGTCTAAAATCAATTACTAGCCTGATAGACTCGGCTATGTCAAGATGGATTCATGTATTCTTCCTCCCACTTGGATTTTTATGTATTCTTTCTCCCACTTGGATTTAAAATGTTGCCACAATTATAATATGTCTGTTCTACTGTAATTTTCTGCATTTTCGTGCAGCTGAAGATTGCTCTTCATATTGCATTTAATGTAATGCCCGCATTACTTAAATAAATGGAGTAGCATGAAACGTGCGTACTGCAATCATCTTTGAAATCCGTGTTGCTTATTTTGATTTTTTGATTACCTATCCATTTGGAATGGTTTTTGTATAATACCATACCATACGATATTCTGGTGCCTACAAATGCAGCTTAGATGAAACTGTGAAGTTACTCTCAAATTTTCTCTCTAAACTCAATATGTGGGTTCTGTGCTTGAGTTTCCGTTTCTTGAATTTCTTAATGTCACATAGCTAAGTGCAATGCAGCGATGTGATAACAAGTAATTTATGATGATAGTGCCATCCTAAGTGCTAGGTTTCGCTATATATGGCTAACCCCTTGAATGTGGTCCCCCGATTGGATGCAATGCAATGACTGAAATATATGCAAGAATAACATAATAATTAAGAACTGCATGATATTACGTATGCGTGTATACATTCATGCATGTGTGCATGCATGTGTGTGTATGTATTTGTGTGTGTGTGTGCCTTCTTTGTGTATACACATGTGTTCTAATAATCTTATTGGAGTGCATTTTGTTTATTTATGTGAAACTGGATTCCATTTCCACTTTAAAATAATAATTCCACAAATATTAGTCATCAAATTTTGTTTTCCATGTATTCTTTTTAAGACAATTGTATGACTCGCATCAGATTAAGCTATTATTTCTAATCAGCCGATTGACTGCCTGGATGATCTCTCATTCATATTTGATGCAAGGTTTGCTACATGTATCGTGGTGATTTGCCGAGCGACATGGAAGCTAAAAGTAGCTTAAACTCAAACAATATTGTGTATATAATTTTGATAACGGAAATGACAATTGGTTTTATATCCTGGACAAACGTTAAATCTATTCTTGGTTAGTTGTGCCATCGATTGAATCATCTATTTTGTATTAGATGTGTTTAAACTAAATCCTTTGATGGGATTTGAACAAATCTCAGAAACCAGATATTGTAACACCTTAATTTGGTATTCCGGTCTCAGTTTTATCAAATAAACCCTATTTACGTTTAAATTAACGTGACTGATGTAAGTATGTGGTCAGGAAATGTTAGCCAAGTAGAAATGGTAATTACAATGTTTAAGTGATTGTAAAGGACGCCTTATTATTCTTCATTCTCTTGTTCCACACCACTTTACTGAATAAGTACTCTCCTTCTACCCCACACCACTACACCAGTTAGTTCGCAGTTGTTGCACAAAAAAGAAATTAGCCATGCACCTTACATATTTAAGACTTATAAGCTCATGACAAATCGCTATAAAACGAAAGCCTTAATTGTCTTCCTATTGAAGGCTAGAAAATACTATAGCCATCGTAAATCATTGACCGTCATACCTACATTGTAATATTCTTTCTATTGAAAGCACAAGGCCTCGAATTTAGGAGAGGGGATTAAATTATCGACCACAAAAGGATGAAAGGCAAAGTCGACCTGGAATTTGAACTCAGAACGTAAAGACGGCGTGCTAAAGATCCTGCCAGCTCGCCGACTACCTACATGGTAATATTCTTATCTTTTCTACTCTAGGCACAGGGCCCGAACCATTTGGGGATGAGGCCAGTCGATTAGATCGACTCTAGTACTCAACTGGTAGTTAATTTATCGACCCCTAAAGGATGAAAGGCAAAGTCGACCTCGGCGGAAATTCAACTCAAAATGTAAAGACAGACGAAATACCGCTAAGCATTTCGCCCGGTGTGCTAACGTTTCTGTCAGATCGCCGCCTTCCTACATTGTAATATTGCTAACATATGCAGCGGTATTGTTTGTGTGTATGTGCACACACACACAAACACACACACACATACACAAACATACATACACACACACACACACACACACACACACACACACACACACACAAACCACATCCTAAAGGAACAGTTTGGCTGATTGTAAAAGTTCGATCACAATCCTCCTGTATCTTCTGTATCTACAACCTTAGTCTTCTAATTCTACTAGAAAGGTTTCTGCTCTCTTTCTAACACATCCATCATTACGTTTCACCCTACAGGTTTGTCAAAATAGAAAAGATTCTGCCTCAATTTTTTTTCCGCGGAGCTGTATTACACTTGGGTTGCACGGACGCGCGCGAAAATATTTGTGGTAAGAAGCTTGCTTCGCAAACTTGGTTCCAGGCTCGGTCCCACTGCATGGCACGTTGGGCAAGTTTCTTCTACTATATCCTCGGGCCGACCAAAGCCTTGTGAGCGGATTTGGTAGACAGAAACTGAAAGAAATCGGTCGCATATCATCGAGCGCCACGCATCTATTTCCAAGCAAGTTGTATATATATATATATATACACATATATACTCACGGTGGACAAACTTTCAAAATTGAATCGGATTTACAAGATTACCAATACCTATAATAACAAGATGAAATTCGCCGAGATCTTCTATATTTTTAAAAAATATACCAATTTTTATATAAATAAATGTTCAATAATCGAAACTTCAACAAAGGAGAAAACGAACAAACTTTACATACTTCAGAAGGACTAACGTGAAAACTTATAAGAAGGACAGTATATATTATTATTTCTAATTTTTAGTATTTTTAATTTTAATATTTCAAAAACTTTAATATTATATAGGTATATAAAGGGTTCTTAATACATCTCTGAAGAACGGAATTACTAATAATAAGATGATCTTTAGATCACTTTGCGATTATAGTAATATCAGTGAAACGATCGTAAGATATTTTATTCTTTTAACTTTAGGTTTCTTTATATTTTATATTTTAGAATTTATAATATTCATGCTTATTTACACATAAATTTTTATACGCGTATATATTTAAACATATATTTATCTATTTTTAGATTTTTATATGTATCGATATTTATATTCCGTATTTTTATGTTTTAAACTTTAAACTTTTAAATTTATTATGCTACAATGTTATGTTGGATATATATCTTTTGAAATACTAAATATTGATTTCCTAAATATATTATTGATGAATTAATAATATAAAATCACATATATACACATTTATTTGCTCAAGATAATTGAGCACTCAACATAAGTTTAATTATATATTCTTTTAGAATATTTCTTTTAGAATATTACTTATAAAAGTTATATATATATATATATATATATATATATATATATATATATATATATATATATCAACTTTAAATAGAGCTCAAAATTGATCCGTTGAAAATACTTTATTGCAACAACAATAACAATAATAACAATAATAATAACACATAAATAGACCTATGTACATTTCGATAGAACATCCAGAATAATTAATACATATCTTAAAATATTATAATATATTATAAAATATTTTATATATACATATATATATATATGTATGTGTGTATGTATGTATGTGTATTTATGTATGTATATTTATGTATGTGTTTTTGTGTTGGTGTGTTAACGTCACCGTAACCTAGCTCTTCAGCAAAATGGATCCTTACAATAAGTATTAGGCTTACAAATAATAAATCCTGGAGGCGATTTCTTCGACTAAAAGCCCTTGAAGGCGGTGATTCAGCATAGCCGCAGTCTAATGACTGAAGTAATAAAAAAATACACACAGACACACATACACACAAACACGCGTACATACACAGAAACAAGCGTACATACACACAAAGATTCACACAAAGGTACACAGACAT
>NC_142932.1:71514620-71537120 GCF_046866305.1 Octopus bimaculoides | reverse complement strand
TATATATATATATATATATATATATATATATATATATATACATATGGGGGTTTAGTTCACAGGTGATCAAAACGGATAGGTATGCTGGGTAAGTCCTGTAACAGATTACGAGGCTTTCAAGCTCGTAACCGAGACAGGAGTTATGGAACTCTGGAACTATTTTAGAGTTCCGATATAGGGAATATAAATTTGTTATAAAGGATAACAAACACCAAGGCAAGATATATCAAGTCACATATGTTATTATTATTAAAAGTTATGAAGCAATTTTAAAGTAGAAATAACCCTAAGACTTTAAAATTGCTTAATCATTTTTAATAATAATAACATATATGACTTATATGACTTGAGATGTCCTGCTTTAGTGTTTATTATCGTTTTTAACAAATTCATACATATATATGTATATATAACTTTTGTAAGTAATATTCTAAAAGAATATGTAACTGAACTTATATTGAGTGCTCTATTATTTTGAGCAAATAAATATATGTATATTTGTTTTTATATTATTAATAAATTCATAAACTTATCAATAATATTCTCAGGAAATCAATATTTAATATTTCGAAAGATATATATATATCCAATATGACATGGTAATATAATAAATTTAAAAATTAAAATATAAATATACGAAATATAAAAATATAAATATGTATAAAAATATGAATGTAGATAAAGATACGTGTGAATATAAATGCGTATAAAAATTTACGATCGTTTCGCGAATATTATTATAATCACATTGTGATCAAAAGATCAGCATATTATCAGTAATTCCGCTCTTCAGAGATGAATTAAGAACTAATGGTATATATATTATATTAATTAAAACATTAGAAATATTAAAAAAATAAAAATAATAATATAGTTTATATTGTCCTTCCTATAAATGTAAAATTAATCCTTCTGAAATTTTACAGTATACGCTTTATTATTATTTTTAATTTTTTAATATTTCTAATGTTTTAATTAATATTATATATATACCATTGGTTCTTAATTCATCTCCGAAGAGCGGAATTACTGATAGTATGCTGATCTTTTGATCACATTGTGATTATAGTAATATCCGCGAAACGAACGTAAGATGTTTAATTCGTTAAATTTTAGGTTTTTTTTTATATTTTAGACTTTACAATATTCATGCTTAATTACGCATAAATTTTTATACGCATTTATATTCACATGTATCTTTACATTCATATTTTTATACATATTTATATTTATATTTCGTATATTTATATTTTTAATTTTAAATTTATTATATTACCATGTCATATTGGATATATATCTTTCGAAATATTAAATATTGCTTTCCTGAGAATATTATTGATAAGTTTATGAATTTATTATTAATATAAAAACACACACACATATATATATATATATATATATGTATATATATATATATATATATATATATATATATATATATATATATATATATATATATATATATATATATATATATATATATATATATATATATATATATATATTATACTTATATATATATACTTATATTTATATATACTTATATATATATATATATATATATATATATATATATATATATATATATATATATATATATGTATGTATGCATGTATGTATGTATGTATATAAATGAAGTATAAGGAAAGGAAAGAACCAATATACATTAACTTCAGTAGTCTTATTACCAGTTCCTTCAGAAATTCCTTCTTAGATGGAATTGGAACATCCCTCATAGATACGTCGACATCAATTCTTTCCATTCTACCTGGTTGAACAAATGACACAATACTACCGTAGTAGCAAACAATGATAAAAGAGGTGAAGACCGCAATCCTTCAAAGGGATGTCAAACATCCAAGTCCGCCGGTACAGTCCGAGTAAAGAATATATTATATATAAAAAATTTATAGGCGTAGGAGTGGCTGTGTGGTAAGTAGCTTGCTTACAAACCACATGGTTCCGGGTTCAATCCCACTACGTGGCACTTTGGGCGAGTGTCTTCTACTATAGCCTCGGGGCGACCAAATCCTTGTATATATATATGCTTAAATCACACACGCACGCACGCGCGCACACACACACATACACACACAAACACACACACACACACAAGAGTAATGTATATAACATTTTTATTGCACAAGTATACATATCTCAGCACAGTTTCTGGTTGGTTAGATTCTTGATTAGTAATTCAACAGTGCTTCATTAACAAGTAATTGAGATCAATATTCTCGTTAATGACACTGACAAATATTTTAAAATGCCGTCTACGTGTTTGTTATTTTATGCATTAAGTCGTTACCACTTAGTTTCTGTGTTGTTTCGATTCCTACATCTCGTTAAACAAAACTCTTTCTGTAAACTTTTGCCTCCTCTGTTTGTTCTTTTTGTGTTCATTTACACATATAAAGACGCTTAAATGCAATCGGTTGGGAGTTGCATGCATTCTTACATACATTCATTTCTGTATACATACATACCTACCTACGTACAAACACACATACACACATATATAATATGTATATATACATACATATATATACACATTTATATGTTTATATGCATATATATGTATGTATTTATACATGTATATATATGTGTATATATATATATATATATGTATATATATGTGTGTATATATATGTATATATATTATATATACACACGCACACACATATATATGTGTATAATTACATACGAGAGCATTTAAGTCTATTCACATCTGCTTGTATGTATGTATATATATATATATATATATATATATATATATGAATGTATGTATGCATATATGTATGTATCTATGTATGTATTGATTTATCGATTATTTTGCATTGTATAGCTGACGTTTTTCGATTCTCTTAGATATAAAGAGACAAAAAAAATCAGAAAATAAAACGTATATATATATATATATATATATATATATAAAGAAAAAACTACTTTTACTTTCACAACACAATAAACTAAACAATAGAGAAGGAGAGTGAATAGGAGACAAAGAGCGAATGAGGGGTAGAAAGAGGAAAAGAGAGGCGTAGAAAGAGACATACTGACAGTTATGGTAGACAAAGGAGAGTGAGACAGACTAATGTTGTGGGGAGGGAAAACTATTTAAGTCCCTTGTCTTCTCTCTCACTCTCTCTCTCTCGCTCAGATAACGAAAATTCAGAAGATATGGGACCGCTTACGCGTACTTACTGTAATGCAACTATTTATATATATATGTATATATGTATAAATGTATATATATATATATATATATATATATATACGTGTGTATATATATATATATATATATATATATATATATATATATATATATATATATATATATATATATATATATATATATATATATATATATATATATACATACATATATATATATATATATATATATACATGTATATATATATATATATATATATATATATATATATCAATCATATTTTGTCTTATTTAAAAAAAACAATTGTAAAGAGCCCTAGTTTACTCAGAGTAGAGTTCAGTTAATAGACTGAAGAGATAAAGCGAAAAAAAAAATAAAAGGCTCATTGTAAGTGTACAGAAAATGACAACAAAGATCTACTTAAAACCCATGACCCTAGATTTGTACTTTATAAAAATTGTTACTTTTTATTTTGTGGTGTATATGTTTTGCCTACCTGTTCGTTTACTACCGTCGTTTACTTTTTTTCGGTCTCTTTTAAAATGGAACTTGCCAGTCATTCAATTTTAATGGCATTGGATTGGTAAAGTCATCTTGTTTACCAAGAGGCATCGTCTTCTCAATTGTCCCAGTTGCGACTTTGCCATTACGCACGCACACACACACACACGCACACCCACAAACACATACATACATACATACATACAAACTTATATATGTTAATGTACATATGCATGCATATATACGTTAATAGACGTGCACATACAAACAAGAAGAAACACAGAAAGTGTACAATAACGTGAACATGTATGAATATATAAAATATATGCACACAGAAATATATTTATTACTACATACATAAAAATCTATATACATTACATACAGAAAAATAAAACCGTCATCTTTTTCTCTCTCTCCCTCACTCTCTCTCCCCCTGTATATATACATGTATATGTATGTATATGCATAGTCTGATGCTTATAGTATTATGTACATTATCGTGAGTTTGTATGTGTTAGCGTGCAAGCAGTTTCACAGTAATTACACATATTATGCCTGAAGGTATTTTCATTTACGTTCAAATACACAAATGATGTACAAACAATCTTAAATTTAAAGTAGGTGGAAGGGAGAAACGAATGTAGAGAAGAAGATCCATGTAAATGCGTTTCCCATAAAAAGTACAACAAACATAGTGATAGAATTCCCTTGCACACGCTCATGCGCTAGCGCACCAAAAAGGAAATGGAAAACACAAATACACACACACTCACACACACACGCAACTTCGAAGTCACTGTGAAATTGGTTCTTCTAAATATATACAGGATACTCGAATAAAACCCTATGTGATCCTCCAGTGAACTTTCGGTTTGTACATGGTGGTACATATGCAACGTACAATAATCTATGTGTGTGTGTGTGTGTGTATGTGTGTGTGTATGTGTGTGTGTGTGTGTATATGTGTGTGTATATGTGTGTGTGCGTGTGTGTGTGTGCGTGTGTGTGTATCAGAGTGTTGTGTGTTCGTATATATTTCTTTTTCTTTTATTCTTTTACACGTGGCCATGCTGGAACATCGCCTTTTAGTCGAGGAAATGGACTCCTGGATTTATTGTTTGTAAACCTGGTACTTATTCTATTGGTCTTCTTTCCTGAACCACTAGGTTATAATATATATATATATATATATATATATATATATATATATATATATATATATATATATATATATATATATATATATATATATATATATATATATATATGTATATATATATATATATATGTATATATGTGTGTGTGTGTGTATACACAAACATACACACGCACATACATACATACATACATACATACATATATATACACACACACACATACACACATATAAATATATATAATATATATATACGTTTACTCTTTACCTATCACCCCTAAGAAGTTAAAAATGATCCATGTTGGTCAATAACCAATCGGAATTAATTGACCAATATGGATCTATATTAACTTCTTTTTAGGGGTGATAGGTAAAAAGAGTAAACGCATATATATATATATGTGTGAGTGTGTGTACATATTCATGTATTTGCACTTGTATATGTATATATACGCATATAGGGCTATGCGCGTATATGTGTGTGCGTGCGGATGTCTGTATATGTGGGGGTATAATCGTGTCTCTGTATATATATATATGAATTCACAGATACATATATTTATGTGTGTGTATGTATACGTGCGTACCTGCATATATACTAATTTTCATAACTTTATATTTTATAAACGAATATTCCATTCTTTTTTTTAACTATAAACTTAGCTTATTTATATTTAAATTTACTTTATCACCTCTATTTAATTCATTCATTTAATGTTCAAATTCCATTTACCAACTCTATCTTATCTCCAATCAACCTGTAAACCCCTCTGCTGGACATAGAACAATAGAAATCAAAACCGTATCATTCAGTCTCCTATAATGAATCCATAAACGCAAATAAAACATCCAAGGGTATAGTTTTTCCCTCTCAAGATACTATGCTCAGGTCATGTAAATATAAATTTAAAATTTACTTAATATTTACTGAGTAGTAACTGAAAGAGCTGTTAAGTGAAGACGATTAGTTTGCTGTTAATAATAAACAATTAACTTCCCAATCTCCATTTTCCTTTTCTTCTATCATATATATATATATATATATATATATATATATATATATATATATATATATATATATATATATTTGGGAGAATATACAAATAATAACACCAGACGAGGACAGGTGGTGTAAATAACAAAAGTATATATTAGTATGACGCTCGGGAATACGGAAAGTCTTTGACGTTTCGAGCTACGCTCTTCAACAGAAAGAATACGGAGACAAGGAGAAAAACACGGAGAAAAAAATTGAATAGTGTTCAGTCAACGGTCAATCATAATATTACAAATTAAAAGGGTAAAGGTTTATCAACTTATTAATTTATTAATAAATCAACAATTAATAATTTTTACAAAGCCCTTCGGTATGTAAACATCATTATCGGTGGAGAACTAAATTTAAAAGTTCCTACACATTTATAAACATAATTAAGGGATCAGCAAGCATTTGCTTCACCACATACCGAAGTTCAGAAATAGCAGCTAAAAAAGCCGAGACTCCAACAGATAGCATTACCTGTAACTCACAAAGGCAAAAACAAGAAGAAAAAACAATGAAAACTAACCATTTAAAGTTAATCATAGACGCGTTTCTGGATTATGAGTGATAATACTCAATTTCCATCATCGGTATGATATCCCAGTAGTAAATTCGACTATGCTAGCAAACCGTGAAAGCATGAACGAGTGAACATCATGCCTCGACACAACCTGAACGCATAACGGAACTTTAGCTGCTATTTCTGAACTTCGATATGTGGTGAAGCAAATGCTTGCTGATCCCTTAATTATGTTTAAATATATATATATATATATATATATATATATATATATATATATATATATATATATATATATATATATATATATATATTATAAATGCCAAAACAAATCTCTGTGTCAGTGTGTCACTCTTCGACCAACTCTCTCACTATTCAATGAGAATTCTACTATTCCTCATAATGGATTAGAGTAATAGTAGACACAGAGACGGTGAGGCGGTAGTAGATTGACAATTTTGATGGTAATGGGGTGATAGTAATAGTATGAGCTGTACTTATGACAGAGGCGGAGGCGACGGTGATCATGGTGATGGTGGCGGTAGCAGAGGCAGCTAGGGATGACAGTGATAGTAAGCGATGTGAAAGACAGTGGTGATGGTGGTGGACGGGTAGGCGGTGAAGTCTGAATGGTGTGTGTATGGTAGTTGTTGCGGCGATGCTGGTGGTAGTGGTGATGGCTGAAAACAATCAACAGAAAGAGTGAGAGAGAGAGAGAGGGAGGGAGATATATAGATAGATAGATAGATAGATAGCTAGATAGATAGATAGATAGAGAGAGAGAGAGAGATAGATAGAGAGAGATAGAAAGAGAGAGAGTGAGAAGGTTGGAGAATATTGTAATGACCCTCGAATGGGAAGATAAAAAATGTTGTTTATCATGCACTTTTACAATACGTTCCAGGTTGACAAATTTTATCATTGTTTTGATGAAAATGTTTCATTGTTTCAAAAATATTTGTCAAGTTTAATAAACTTTAATATGTACTCAATGCATGAAGTTCATTGTTGAGCCCAAGTCCCAATGATAAGCTCTCTACAGCAGCAAGCTTAAAAGACGCCCTATCGAGTGGTTTTAGTCGAAGAAACTGACTTCAGGACATTTTTAAAGCCTAGTACTCGATCAAATGTGCTATAAAGATGGCCAATATTATTTTCGGACTGACATTGGCAGACGACATTGGCAAGCATCATTGGCTGGCGAAAAGGCCGTAAGATATATTATGCAATGTTATGTTAAGTTTTGTATTAACAAATAATTAACTGATGTTGGTTAATTTGATTGTTTGTTGATCAAAAGTTTTCTCCATTTTCTGCTTATTTAAATTTGATTCCTGATAAACTTTTGTTTATTCTGTTATTAACTGTACCCTATGAGCATAGTGTGCTTGCATACCCATGCCCAGGGATAACGTAAGTAAATGAGACTGGTAGTAAGAACGGATGTTCTTATCCCTTAGACGGTTATTCCAACCGCTAAGTCAGTCATTTGGAAAAAATTAGAGAAATTGACCTCAGGACTTATACTTTGTAAGCCTTATATTTATTTTATCGTTCTCTTTTGCTGAACAGCTAGTTTTCGGGGTCATAAGCACACCGACATCGGTTGTTAAGCGATGGCGGGGGCACAAACACAGACACCAAGTCACATATACATAAATATACATACACACACACGCACGCACACACACAGATATATATATATACACACACGATAGGCTTCTTTCTGTCTCCATCTTCCAAATCCACTTGCAAGGCTTTGGTCGGCCCGAAACTGTACTAGAAGACACTTGCCTTAGGTGCCACAAATGGGACTGAACCCAGAAACATGGGGTTGGGAAGCAAGCTTCTTACCGCACAGCCACGCCTGTGCCTATATATATATATATATATATATATATATATATATATATATATATATATATATATATATATATATATATATATATATATGTATATATATATATATATGTATGTTTATATATATATATATGTATGTTTATATATATATATATATATATATATATATATATATGTATATATATATAAATATATATATATATATATATATATATATATATATGTATATATATATATATATATATATATATATATATATATATATATATATATATATATATATATATATATATATATATATATATAAATATATATATATCAACTATATATATATATATATATATATATATATATGCGTATATGTGTGTACACGTATATAGCTGTTCCTTAATAGTATATAAATAATAAAAAGAGGCGCACATATCTCCACCAGTAAGTTGTCAACAAAATATCGCAGCTGCATGCGGAGAATTTGTTTCTTTTTATATGAATAGTAAGCTTTATACATTGAGTAAAGTTGCTACATCTGCGGCTGTTGGTTTAATGGGTTAGTGTCAGGAGATGGACAGAATATTTACTTGAAGAAAATGTTTCTTCATTGCTCCATTTCATGATCTGCTCCATTTCATGGTCAATAAAACGTATTCCGCTTCATGTTATAGAGTGATATAGAAATTATTCCTGTGGGTAAGTTGAATGTCTACACAAAATCATATATGCACATTTATATGCATATACAATTCATCTCGGCTTTTGCTATTTGCGTCAAACACGTATATTGGTAGGCTCATACGCGTGAGTGCTTTTCAATATGTGTATGTTTGTGTAAATGTGTGTCAATGTATGTGTGTGTATGTCTGTGTGTGTGTGCGCGCGCGCTGCGAAAAAATACAAGACTGTCATGGAAAAATTTTGTGTAAATAAAATTCCATGCAGACATTTAATAAAATAATATTTACCAAGGTTGTTAAGCAAAGACGTACACACATACACACAGTGGTTGGCATTTAATAAAAGAATATTTACCAAGGGTATTAAACAAAGACGTACACACATACACACAGTGGTTGGCTCGAAGATATAAAGAAGACTCTTGCCCAAGGAGCCATGTTGTGGGACTGAACCCGGAACCATGTAGCTTAGAAGCAAGCGTTTTACCACACAGCTACGCTTAGATACACACACACAGACACACACACACTTACACACACACACTTACACACACACACACACACACACACACACATACACACACACACACGCACAGCGTTTATTCAATAAATTTGATTCTTACGTCACTTTTTCCGGAGCAACTTGTCATAACGGTGAACAGTAAATGACGTTGCATAGCGTAATGATTAAAGTTGTAATTGAGATGTTAGCTGACAAGTACGGCTAGATATTAAGAATGAGTACCTGTATCATAATTATTCGTGTCGGGTATCAAAATGCGGATAATATGACAGATGGTCTCTACTCCGTATGCACAGTAAAAGCTATAAGATGTGACATTGTCAGCTCTAACGAAGACTATGAAGCCATGGCCAGTAGGAACAGACACGATGCATTTTAAGTGCGTCTGCATTTGAACAGGGCCCAGGGTCAATTCCGAACACTATGTGAAGATGCTGGAAAATCTAGTCATTCATTGGCTGGAGAGGGGTGAAACTGGAAGGTCATATCTGTGGCAGCAGGATTCAGGTCATTGTCATAACTCTAGAAGTTTCGCATGTGTTACGCGGAGAATTTCTACGACTTCACCAGCCCCAATGTTTGGCCTCCTGATTCACCCAATTGCAATCCGAAGGATTACTATGCCTGGGCGTGGTTGAGAAAAGCACCAAGCACTTAGCCTGAAACACCAAACCGAGCTGGTGGCTAAAATGAAGTAGATGTTCAAAGATCGTCCCATGTGCACTGTGAAGAACGTATGCATCACGTTCCGGAGGAGTCTTGAGGGCGTGGTGAAAGTTGAAAACGTTTACATTGGGTACAGTTATCTCACAGCCATAATCTTCTAATTTTGAATTGTATATTGTGTATTCTTTTCCAGTTATGCAATCACAGAGAGAAAGAGACTGTAGTACTTATTTATATTAGCATATATATGTATACAAATGCCACTCTAAGTAGGCTTCACCTTTTGCAGTTTATGTTCACGTCATGTAGACAGCTGTAATAGACCAGACATATGATTGAAGGAATCGATCCGCGATCAATTATTTTTGCAAGGCATATTAATCTTCTGAACCTATTACCCAATCTGTCATAGTTGATAGTATGTTCTTACTTCCCTGTTACTGAACCCTCAGTTTATGCTCCATAGATTATCTGTAATGTAAATGTGTTTATGTACGAGTAATTTCCTGTATTCTGAATTGTTTCATAATGTCCACGTAAATTATAAAGTCATAGTAATAGGACAGAACTGAAGTTGTCTCATGAAATATAAAATAGCCTGTCGTTTTTTTAAATACAGAGTGAGGTTCTCATAATCTCCGATTCTGTTCTTCTTTCCTTTTTGTTTCTATTTTTGTTTTAATTCCTGATTCATGCAGATAACTATTGATTTTGAGATATAATCTGATTGTGATTAATATGTGATCGACAACAATAAATGCCAGCATTAAGTTCTGCTTCTTCTCTTTCTCTATTCATAAATCTGGGAAAATTGAACATTGTATATTAGTTTCCTTATATCAGTTTTAATATGTAACAGTTGAGCAAGAATTTAGTCAAACTCTTTCGTCTTGAAGCAAATCGATTTGTCGCATTAACGAAAAACTAATCCATCTCACACTTGATCACACGACCTTTATCACACGAGGGAATTTTCGTTGCTAAATTTTGCTGAATCATTTCTCTAATCACTATATCCTGCTTAACTCGACATTATGATTAACGACATCAAACCAATAGAACCTCTCTTTCTGCGAAGATATTTGATTAGATTTTGGACATTACGAACTAATCTCTTAATTAGTAAATTACAAATACCATACTGGATTGTTGGTTATCAAAATCCCTAGATATTAACAGTACAACAACCAATTATAGATTTCGATCTTGTGAACGTTACTGCGGAGAAAATACACGATGTGTGTCTATTTATAGTTCGGGTTTATGTATTACAGAAACTAATAATTTCAGTTTCAAATTCCTTGGACATTTGTAATCTCCGATTTCTTTTGAACCTTTTATTTTATTCCAGCTTACATCTTCTTTATCAGTTAACGTGAAAACTTGTACTAATGGAGAATATTTCATTGAACACAAACGTTCATTTGATTCTCAATAATCTGCTTCATGCTTAATCATTCTACTATGAACTTATGTCATACATACCTGTTCCGAAAGTAGATCAACAATCTCTCTCGTCAATGAGTTAACAATTCTACTTCGATCTACTTCAACATTGTTCTCCGTATATATCTACATACAGAAAATAAAACAAAAAACAAATAAAAAAAACAATAAAAAACAAACTACAAAACCAAAGAAAAGTAAAAAAAGGTGTGTTGTGTAGTTTCTGTAACTCAATTCGTATAGAATTTGCTTTTGAAACAGTTTGGTTCGATCATGCTTTCACTTTGCTTACTTGTGATGAAATAGATAATATAAAGTATACCTTGATTTATTTTATACAGTAAATAATTCGTATGTTTATTTGTATTTTATGTCGGAAACATCAATCGATATTGTTTGGTCTAGACATCTACCGTTGTTTCTGCACTTTTCCGTTCATGAGTAACAGGTTTAAATCTCCGTAAAAAAATATGCATATTTTAGAACTTTACAGAAAGGCATATATATATATGTAAATATATATACATATATGTATATATATATATATATATATATATATATATATATATATATATATATATATATATATATATATATATATATATATATATATATATATATATATATATATATATATATATATATAAGTAGTTGCATGCTGTCAACTTAACGTGACAGTCCCAATAAGGGAATCATACTACTGCTATTTAGCCCTAGGAAGCTGCACAGCTTCCTGTCGGCCTTGACACATTTCCTGTGTCCTTAAGTTTACAAGGAGGAGACAAGCAATTCCACCCAGTCAAGCCTGCATCCAGGGACATGTTTCTAAGACTTTGCACGTCATCAGCCTGGAGTAGCACGACTTGCTGGCTGAAGATGTCTGTCTAGCTCTCGTAAACATATAATAATTCTAGTGAAACACATTCACTGATTACAAAATTAGAAATGATACATTTCTAAATCTCCCAGAGAGACTTAAGTAGTAAGGAAATGTGTCAAGGCCCACAGGAAGCGGTGCAGCTTCCTAGGGCTAAATACCAGAAGTATGATTCCCTTATTGGAACTGTCAAGTTAAGTTGTCAGCATACAACTACTTTATCGAGATATGGGACGTTTCTTATTATGATTCAACTTTTATGAACATCATTAAAATATTTTTACTAATGTTTACATGCCAAAAATCATGAATCAAATATGGAGCAAAGATATAGAAACAGGGGCAAGAGGAATGCGTGGGTCAAGTAGGAAGTTTCATCTGACACTGTTGCTAGAGCCTCCAGAGATATTAGGTGTGATGCTAAAAGACATAAATGCAGCCTCCCAAGTATTTCCTTATAAGAATCCACACCTATCACTGCGTAAGTGAAGAGCAGCACACTTCTTGCTTCCTTTATTTCACTTTCCAATGAATGCCAATTTGCTGCATTTATTCTTTGTCGGTGATTTATACAAGCAAACTGGAGAAAGATATAGGAAATTTCATGGCTTTCGTCCAATTTCAAAACTGCAAGGCAAAATATATTCTGAGATGAAATATGTAAAGAAGTTTAAATTTTACCTTGATAAAACTTAGTGAATGTAAAAAATTGGTAGTTATGCTGATAAATGTCTTATGAGTGGGGCGGGAAATACTGGTGAAAATTTAAGTAGACAATACAGCGTGGTGGCGGTAATATAATACAATCTATGACAAGACACTGTCTTGAGGAATGAAACAATAGACCTTGAAAGATTAAGGCGGCAAACAGGACTTGTGTTACCCATCGGTATCATATTGTGCTTATTAATGAAGAAGACAAATTCTCTGGATAAGATAAACGAACAAAAATCCCGCAAAGATGCATGCAATAATTTTTATGCACGTCTCGTCATACCATATTCAATGTACTACGACATTGTTAAGATTTAAATCGTCCAATATCTTGTTGAAATATCTGCTGAACTGGAGATCGAGAGATTAAATTTCGTTAGAACTCACCATAAGAAAATGGGCGTTGGGTACATTTATAATGATGCACGGAAGGAAGGCCTTGCACAGTTATGTTTCGTACCATTAACTATACAAGGAATAGTTAATGGCATATGCTATATTTACCAAAGAACTTACATCACAGCGATATAACGTGACGTCTTCATTTGATTATAAACTTCGCTCTCAAACCTATAAGAAAAGTGATTAAAGATGAACTTTACGGACACCCAAAATTAGCCATGATATATGTAAAGTGGTAAATGAGGATGAATTTACAAAGGTAGTGAATCTTATTCCAATAATTCTAAGGTCATTGGTACTACATAAAGTCAAATATATAATATTGAATGCCACGCTCGCATTTGGTGTGGTTCAAGTTAATTAGAGTCAAATGACATTAACAAATTACTTTTAACGGCATCTTTTGATCCTTATAAAGATGTAAATCTATTTACTTTTGAAATCATTTAGCACTCTAAATAGTGTAGACATCTGCATTTCTGAGATTATTAAAGTAAGCTTACAATTATGTCAATATGCACGTAAACCAGTATAAAATAGACAGAACCAATATAATGTTTTCCAGAAATTCTTTTGTTAATCTAATAAGTATAAGCTATTTATCCATTTAGCAAGTTTAACTTGAGAATAGACAAAGAATTATCGTACGGAGAGAAGAAAGACCAGTTTTTATAGAATAGTGTATATCGAGGTACGTTACACTCATAACATTTAAACATTTCAAGTCGCGGTAAAGAAGGAACAAATGTTTTATTGTTTAAAGACAGCAAAGATATCATTTTTGAGAACACTTGAGAACACTTGAGAGTTAGAACACTATTGTCATTTGACAAATTTGGTGGGTGGATAGCCATCAATTACACTCTATATACATAGAAGTATAACACAATCAACTACGTATTGATGGTCAGCGGAAAACAATAATAAGGAAAGTGATTGCTTCACAATCAAGTTTAAATCCGTAAAGATTATCTGCAGTACTTTTTAAAGTATACACTGATGTATTCTGTGGTTACAGTTACTAGACCTTGATATGAAGACGATAAAGATTAAGTACAGCAATATATTGGGTGATCTCATAAGTATTGCGGTTTTTCAATTGCATGAGCTAAAAGTCGGAAGAGGACTTTCTATAAAAGCAGGTAGTAATTTTATCATCTTTTATTCTTGGTGCAAGTTTTGAAGAGTGCAGTTCGATTTTAACAGTTATTTTTCAAAGCTATATTGGAAGTGACAAAGAAACATATTTGGCATATTTTGCTTTATGAGTTCAATAAACGGAAATTGCGAGGAATATTAATGCAGTATAATGGGGTTCGGATAATAATCATAAGCCAGTGTCAATGGTGGTTTCAGAAACTACATCCTAGAAGATGAGCTTCGTCCTGGAATATCTGTAGAGCTCGACGAGAACGTGCTGCAAACACTGGTGGTACAAAATCCCATCATAATTATTGAGGAACTAATAGAGAAGTTTGGATTTGGTCATTCAACCATTCATCGTCGTCTGCGTGCCATCGGAAAAATCAGCAAATTTGTTCAATGGGTTCCTCACAAATTTTCCGAGTCTAATCGACCGAAAAGAGTGGATGTGTGATTTCCTTTGATATCATGTCTAACGAATGAACCTTTTTTGGACCGAATAGTGACTGGTGACGAGAAATATGTTCCCTATAGAAATGTCACCTCAGGCTAAACAATGTATTCACCCACGTAAGGTGTTGTTATCTGTTTGGTGGTATATGAAAGGTTTAGCTCACTTTAAACTTTTAAACCTAAATCAAACGAAAACAAAAGATATCTACTGCGAGCAGCTTGAGCTGCTTAAGTTAGCGTTAGAAGAAAAACAACCACCTTTGCTTTCAAGACGAAAGGTGTTCTTCCATCAGAATAATGCTCGGCTACATACAGTGAAGATGACATTTGAAAGGCTGGTGAAGTTTGAATGGAAAATGATGTCCTACCCACCATATTCGCTGGACATTGTCCCATCTGATTATCATTAATTCCGCAGTCTTCAAAATCATTTGAACGGAAAAAATATGAATTCTCTTGACGAGATATCAGAACAGTACTGGAGGAGTATTTTTGGTCACGGACAAGTGAATTTTAGAAGAGAAGCCTCGCAAGTCTACCAGATAGATAGAAGAGCATTGTAGAAAATGAAGGAGAGTATACTTTAGATTAAAAAAGAATGTTGGTTATCTTAATTTTGAAAAATTAAAGAATATAAAAAAAAACGCATTATTTATAGGATAACCCAATAATATGAAGTTGGCTTTCATGTCACTGAGGCCCTTTTTTACACGGCCATAGTTGCGATTCAGGACAAATGTCAGCAACTTGGGTAGATGAATTGCATAAAGATCACTTGCGTCAAGAGCCAACTACCTGGCGAACTGTGTCTTCTAGTAATGGCTATTGCACTTTCATGTATTTTTGTCAGTTTACTGTCTTCAAGCAAAATTGCACACATCACGACCAAGCTGCAATTTAGCCTCTTTCCTTCATTCTTCCTCAGTAAAAGCACGTGGTCTTTTTTTTTATAAATATACGTAGCTGTGCGGTAAGTAGTTTGCTTCCCAACTAGTTGGTTCCGAGATCTTACCGGAATCTGGCGACTTCAACGATTCTACTGAAACATACATACTTACTGACAGCGACGGTATAGGGTTATTACAACTACCAATTTCGGCCATTTACGGTCGCTGTCAGTATGTATGTATAGAATTACGTGCGTTGACTGCATCATCATAGCACTTTAGCTCTCATTTCTAGTATTGCAGATGTTTTTAACGCCCTCAGTCATTTTTGATGACCATTATAATATATATATATATATATATATATATATATATATATATATATATATATATATATATATATATATATACTTACACACACACACATATATATACATATACATATGTATATATTTATTTTTATATATGTATATATATATATACATATACATAGAGAGAGCGAGAAAGAGAGAGCGGGAAAAATAGTGAGTGAGAGAGAGAGAGAAAGATAGAAAAGCAGAAATAGGTAGATGAGTACGTGTACATAAAATAGAATAAAGATTTCTAACTTATAATATCTACAAAATGAAAGTACTATCAATTAGTATATACCAAAAGAGAATACTAACAAGAAAATCAAGACCAATGCAATGACTATACAATAATTATACAAAAATTACACCATTAACAATATTATTAACATTAATTGAAACGAATATTCCTACTCACATCGTATTTTGATGAGTCGTGTTTAGTGATCATATCTTCTTATACACTTGACGAAGAAAATATTTTCCCGCAGTCCGTTATCTGTAAAAAGTAATATTTTCCAAGTTACATTCTTGAGATAATGTGTATATAGAATATAAGTAAATGAAGATATAAGTAAATAAAAAAAAAATGTTTCGAAAACAAAATTCCTTTAAGAAACAGTATGAAAAAACTGTGTGATGTTATTTTGTTAATAGATATATCTGAAATTAATAGATAATAGGAAAAGAAAACGAGTAAAAATGAAAGAAACTAATCTATTGAAAGATGTATGGCTTGTTTAATTGGGAATTGAGAAATTACAATAATATGCCCGAAGATGTTAGTGTTAGCGATTGTTCCATTTATTTAGGCGTCAAAGTATTATAAGACAAAATAATATATTCTAGGAGAATTTTGCATTATATCAATTTGGAGCTCAGGTGAAATACTATTGAAGATTATCAGTGAAAATACGAAGGTTAAGTCATAATACAGAAGATTGGGCCTTCTAGGAAGGAACTGATGGAAAACGTAATGAGAAAATATATAATGAAAATGAGGATGGGTGGGAGAAGGCAGTACTTTCAATATTGCAGTATAAGACTAAGAATGAATCCTTTTATTGTATTACATTCTTTGAGGACAGGAGATATATTTGCAATTACTGCAAGGCCTTTATTTACTATTTTGTGTCACAAGATACAAATGTGATAAACACTATATTGCGATTCGGTGAAATTCATCTCTTTGTAAAATGGGCCATTGCAAATCGAAAAGGCGTGGTTCAACATTCATGACGAATCCATGAAAGGGACAAAATGGTAAGTAAATAATTTCCATCCCAATTCAATCACCGTTTTCTATATATATATATATATAATAATAATAATAATAATAATAATAATAATAATGATAATAATAATAATAATAATAATAATAATAATAATAATAGGAGTAATTGAAGGGGACAATATCAAGCACTCAGTGATGAGGGAAAGGATCAGAAGAGAATGTTATCGCAGGGTGAGAGCAATACTGAAGACAGAGCTGAACGCGAGAAACAGGATCGAAGCGATCAATGCTCTAGCCATACCAGTCGTGACTTACAGTTTCAATATCGTTAACTGGTCAATTACTGAAATCTGTCGACGAAAACAATACCTATTGTCATAGGTGCCCTGGGAATGACAGCGAAACGGGCTGATTACTACCTAGCTCAGATACCAGGAAACCCCAAAATGGCTGAAGTTCAAAAGATAGTGCTCATGGGAACTGCCCATATCCTACCTAAAATACTGTCTATGTGATCTCAAATTTTAAAGGAAACACATAATTTTCTTATGGTTTCTTAAACATTCACTTGAACAAAACTGTACAAATCCAAATATATGGTACCCTAGGCATAACACCTACATGAAATTCTAACTTGTTGTCTCTTGAGGTCTCTGGGTGAGACTTGGATCCAACTTGTACAAATGCAAAACAAAAGTCAAACATAAAATAATAATAATAATAATAATAATAATAATAATAATAATAATAATAATAATAATAATAATAATAATAATAATAATAATAATAATAAATATATATATATATATATATAACACTGGGCAACAAATTTTCTTTTTGTCTGGAGCCTGGGAATATTTCAACGAATTCTCAAGTGATTTTGCCTTTCTAAGTTCAAAAATAAATTCAGTTTTTCTCTATCAGGTTTAGGTTTCTGACTAGACCTGGTAAGGCATATAATATGAATCAATATAGAGAGCGTAGCACAAAACAAAGTACAAATAAAAATTGAAAATTGAAAATGCGCATTGGCAAAGATTTTTGGCAGAAAATTCAGGGAATAAATTTACGTTTCTGTGCACCGTGAATGCTGAGCAACAGGAGTATCTAGACTTAAACACCAGCAATAGTCTGCCGTCATCACAGCCTCCTGGGTACCAAGTTTCTATCTCCTTGACGTCCTGATGGAATCGTTCGCCTTGTTCATCACTAACATCAGGAAACGATCAATATGACTAAAAATATCATGCATTTTGATGCTCATATTCACGCCAATATCACGAAAAGTTGATATCAAGTTGGTAACAAGGTCTTTATAGTTTTCACTTTTGTGTTTCCCTTGGACATTTTGCACTACTTCTGCAAAGGCTAGTCAAGCTTTTGCTTCATTTTCGTTCATCATTTTTAACGAAATTTGTATCCTTCAAGAGCTTACGGATCTGTAGTCAATCAAACCGCCATGCTTTAAGTTTTTCAATCGTCCAGTCTGGAAATACACTGCAATATATTTGAAGCAATCCTCATTTTTGTCAAGAACTTTGGCAAATTGCTTGATGAATCCGAGTTTGCTGTGCAAAGGGGGAAAATGATTTTATCTCGCTCAACTAAAGGTTCTTTCAATAAATTGGCAGCTCTACATGGAGCCATATTTGTTCGGGGCTGTCAGCCCTTCTTAACATAGTGGTTTCCTCGGTCTCTACTGTCCCACATGCAAAGAAAGCATGGGTATTTGGTATAATCGGATTGCTATCCCATGAGAAAATTCACCATCTTTAAGTCAACGCAGATGACCTATTTATTATCATGATACAGTGTCTTCTCTTAAACTAACGTTAATTTCTACTTATTTTCCCTCCAAAGTCGATGTGTGACCGAATGGGACAGAGCCACACACATTTCCGTTGTGCAACAATACAAATTTTAAACGACGCATAGAGCTGTCTATGAAAACACGCCATTTCACTGGTTTATATTCCTGGATTCTAAGTTTATTAAGAAGTCCATTGACATCTCTGAAGTAAACCAGCTGTTCCTCTTTTCTGAAGAAAGAAAGTAACTCTCATGCCGACTCCGATAAAAGGTTATACGGACACCATTGTTTAGAAGATTCTTCCTATTCAGTCGAGAAGTCAACAATTTTGCAAAATTTATTTGCAGGTTCAAGGCACGAACTAGATCATTCAGCACTACCTGGGAGAATAGCTGAAGGATCTAGTCTCAACTGAAAAGTCTTGATGTCTCGTGTCATCTTCCGGTGATGAATCTTCTTTGGTTGAGGGTAAAGTTATCTGAGGCAAGACATTGAAGACAAGAACAAGAAGCTCTTCACTGTATGGAACCGGTCTAATAGCAGAGTCAGAATTAGGATAGAGAAGCGTTTTTCGACTTTTTCGGTTAATACCGTTGAAATTTGGGTTACAAAAATAGCAGTCATCTACGTGATTATAAGGCTCCCGCCATACCATTGGTATAGCAAACCTCACACTTTTCCTTGTCCCTTTAGCCCATTGCCTCAAATGTTCTGTACAATGCTTGCAGACACTATGGGATGCCCAATATTTTTCTTGGTCTCCCAGCTTGACCCCAAAATATGCCATATATACTTTTTCAAGAAAACCAGTTATGTTTGATCGACTTTCAGTTAATGTGTATTCTCCACAAACATAACAAAACACATTTGGAGAATTAACGCAACACTTCTTGAAGAGGACATCTTGCTAATTTTCTATTGCTTAGTTCACTACATCTAAAAAGTATGGAAAAAGAAAAGAACTTAGAATTAGAATAAGGTAACGAACACTGCGTACTGGACGTACACACATGCATAATGACTATAGGGATGATCAATAACTTCAGTCTTATTGGATATGTGAATCCTAATATGCATAAGAAACTACACTGTGGAGATTCTTGACCAAAAAACAATGAATTTTTATAATTTTATCATAGCTAAGAATTGAAACATCAGTATGTGATTTATTTTAATATTTATCACTCATCATATTGTATTATATCATATTATTATGAGAATATAATATAATATTATATTATGCTAATAACTTTAAAATTTTAATTTTTGAATTATACATCTCATTTTCTATTCATATATGTATATTGGTATGTGTGTGTAGACAGCGAGAGTGAGGGACAGACTGACAGAATGACAGAGACATGGCTGTGTGGTAAGAATTTGTCTTCCCGGTTCTGTCCCATCAAGCGACACTTTAGTTCAGTCCTTTTTTCTTATAGCTTCTCCTCGATCAGACTTGACAGTGGATATGGTAGACGGAAACTGACAGAAGTCAGTCATATATATATATATATATATATATATATATATATATATATATATATATATATAATTAAGACTCAGTTGAATTAGGTAGCTAAGTTGAAACGTTAATCCATAGTGGTATTATCTGCACAGATCGAAGTAAGTTGAATAAAATCAAAATAAGCAACAGGATATCAAGTAGTGATGCAGAACGACCGTTTCAAGCGGCTCTATTTAACTGAACAATGTAATCATTACATCAATTTAAACGCAGATTTACAAATAAATAAATTGAATTTTAACAAGACATATTAAAATATTTTTTTCTAAAATATTTTAACTAAGCAAAAACATGAAATAAATTCCTGTTGTCGCTAACAATAGACTACACTTACAAGAATCGCATGAAGCCTATATAGTGTTGTAAGGGATTGTAATTAATTTCTAATTCATTTACCTCTTTATCATGTACTAAATCTAATACTAGAAGACTGTGTCTATTTTGAATAAAGGACAACAGTAAGTTGACAGCTCATGGCTAAGTATGGGCATGCATATTATCATATGTTTCCCTTTTCCTCAAGGTGGAGTTAAGACATTAAGAGTAGTCGGTTGGATAAAGTAACAGACTAAATCCCAAAACAAAATATGCTTCAACACACGAATTCACATAAAGAAACTTGCAAACCAAATCCCAAAACGAATTATATATATATATATGTATGTATGTATGTATGTATGTATATAGGTTAGTAGAGTTAATAGTGGTTGGAATAACCTTCTAAGGGATAAAAATATCCGTTATACTAACGGTATAATTGCTTATGTTAAACCTGGACATACATATGCAAGCATTTTATGCTCATAGGTTACAGACAATGACAAAGATAAGCATGAGTTTATCAGGAATCAAATTTAAAGTAAACAGAAAATGAAATATTGATCAACGACAACTGACTAATATTAATAATTACTTTTTAATACAATTAGACTGTATCCCATCTAACAGATGTTTCTGCTTCCAATGCTATACAGTATTGCCAATGAAAATCCTGAAAATAATATTCATCATATTTGCTAATACCTCCGATCTGGAAGATGGAGCTTTTACATGCATAAAAGAAAAGGGAAGAAAAGAAGAGCCTCGAGAAGAAAATTAAAGACTTAATATATTTTAATCATACTATTTTGGATATGTGCCGCTTCGGGACGTTGAGTAAATGACTAAACTTAAAATGGCAATTGGTGGGTTAATTTTTGTATGGAGGTAACAGGGTGGATAAATAATAAAACAGTAAAATAAAAAAGAAATTACCATTACGGAATACGCCAAAAGGTTTAGACAAAGAGAGAGTGAGTGCCATAACGTTTTCAAGTATTCATAGTAGTTCTTAAAATTATATATATATATACACATGTATATACGTGTGTGTGTGTGTGTGTGTGTGTTTGTGTGTGTGTGTGTGTGTGTGTATGTGTGTGTGTGTGTGTGTGTGTGTGGCTGCGTGATAAGAAGCTTGCTTACCAACCACATGTTTCCGAGTTCAGTCCCACTGCGCGGCAGCTTTGGCAAATGTCTTCTACTATAGCTGCGGGACGACCAGAG
>NC_142932.1:71502120-71512120 GCF_046866305.1 Octopus bimaculoides | reverse complement strand
ATATATATATATATATATATATATATATATATATATATATATATATATGTATGTATGTATGCATATATGTATATATTATATGTGTGTGTGTGTGTTTGTGTATACATACATATACATTGCGATGTGTAAATTGTCGCAATATTATATTTTTAATTTCGCGCATTGTTTGTTTTTTTTTTATTTTGTCGACTACACAGTACAGTTGGTTCATTTGAGCACTGTCTGTGAGAAAAACAGCAACATGAGACAATACTATCTGCTAGAGTGATAAAGATAAAACATCCAGTCAACATCATGGTGTTTGGAGTGACCATTAGTGATGGCCACGTTATGCCTCTATTCATCTTCCCACACGGCCTCACACACAACACGGAGGCCTACATCAAGTGCCTGGAGGAGTTAGTGCTGCCCTGGGTGGCTGATGAAAGATCTTATGTCTAGCAACAAGACTCTGCACCATGCTACACAACAAGCGAAATCCAGTCATAGCTGTCAGACAATTTCTGCGACCACATCACCCCTAACATCTGGTCACCTAACTTCCTATACTGCAAATTTTTCGTTATTATGTCTGGGGCACAAAACTCCTTGTAACACCAAAGATGGACTGAAGGCAAGAATCATGGCAGCGTTCATCAACTTAAATTAGGAGGCCGTCCAGAAGCTTTGCAGGAGATACCGAATTGTGATTGATACCAATTTCAAGGTATTTCTATGTAATTTTGGTAAATACATATGTTAAAATGAGATGTCAGTGCTATTTTCATTTCTGCGTAATATATACGACAATTTATTCACCGCATCTTGTATACATACTTACTGCGCGGCCGTATGGTAAGAAGCTTGCTTCCCAACCACATGGTTCCAGGTTCAATCCCACTGACCAAAACCTCGTGGATGGATTTGGTAGAGATAAACTGGAAGATGCCCGTCGTATATATATATATATATATATATATATATATATATATATATGTATGTGGGTGGGTGGGTGGGTGTCTGTGTTTCTTCCCCTACCATCGCTTGACCACCGCTGCTTAGTAGTCCAGCAAAAGAGGGCGATAGAATAAGGACTAGGCTTACCAAGAATAAGTCCTGGGGTCCATTTGTTCGACTAAAGGTGGTGCCCCAGCTTTGCCGCAGTCAAATGACTGAAAGAATTAAAAGAATAAAAGAATAAGGAGAAGAATCCAAAAGCAATTCAAATAGAAATTGCATTACTTTCCGCCTCTTATATATATTCTTCGTCTCTGTCTCTGTACACACACACACAGACACACACACACACACACACACACACACACACACACACACACACATACACACACATACATACATACATACATACTTACACAAATGCATACACATGTGTGTGTGTGTGTGTGTATGTATATATATATATTATGCACATACGATATATGCATACATATATTTATATGCACATGTGTATATGTTTATATACATAATTACAATTATGCTTGCATATGCATAGGTGTGCGTATGCGTGTTCGTGTGTGTCTGTGTAAGAGTGTCTGTGTAAGTGTGTGTCTGAGTGAATATAAACATACCTACATATGGCGTCGTATCCACCTCTCCCCCCTCTCTCTCTTGAAACATACGTAAACACACGCACACATATTTATACAATCACACCTGGTCTATGTAATTCCATATGAGTCTATATTCAATTACTTTCTTTGTGCCAACCTCTTATTATGTATTTGTGCTAAAGTGGACTTACTCTATATCCATCTTCTCTCCTCATTTATTTTTCTATCAACACCAGCCATTTATTTGATGATCTGTTCTTTATCATCGTTTCTCTTGTATTTTATTTTCTCTTCTCTTTACCAACATCAATTCACTATAATCTTGTGGTAAAGAAACTGAAATCATCATATGTAACTCAACTGATTTCGAATGAGCGAAGTTGGAGTAGATGATTGCTCTCCGTTAATTGAAAAAAAAAAAAAAAAGTCTCATTTTCGAAGCCCAACAAAAATAATGTATTACATTCCAGGACATGATAATTGAGAAACCCCTATTATTTGTTTGGTCTGTTTTCCTATTCCACGTTTAATTGCAATTCGTATTCTCTTACTAGTCTAAGAAGAATTTCATTTAAAGAAACTCTGTGGAAAGGTAAGAAGGATTAGATTTCAAACAGATGTAGCGGCATACATGACAAACAAACTCCATGAGAGCGAGCAAGTGTTCATATATATATTTTCCTTTTTCTTTTGTTATATGTGATTCTTATCGACAAAAGAACATATTAGCATATACTGTTTGCGATTTATTATTATTATTTCCACTGCAGACCCTCACACCGTTCTTCATGCCATTATGTTAAACATTTAATTCTTTAATGCACCATGCTTTCTAATATACTTCTAAATTAAATTGTTCAGATAAATCGATTACATCGACGTCTGTATTTAACTGGTACTTATTTTATCGACACCGAAAGGATGAAAGGTAAAGTTGGCCTCGGCGGAATTTGAACTTGGAATATAGAGACGGAAGAAATGCCGCTAAGCAGTTTTGCCCGCTGTGGTAAGGATCCTGCCAGCTCGCCGCCTATTTCCTATATTAATTGAAACCTAAAATGAGCTATTCTATTATTCGCTTATTCTTTTACTTTTTTCAGGAATTTGCTAAATCAATGCCTTGGAATGGAGTGGGGGTTAGTGCAACAAATCAACCCCAGGCGTTATTTTATAAGCCTAGTAATTATAATATCAGTCTCTTATATTGAACCGTTAAGTTACGGAAACGTAAACCCACCAACACCAGCTGTTGAGCGGTGATGGGAGACAAACACAGACACAAAGATACACACACACGCATACACACACACACACACACACACACGCACACACAAATATATATACACACGGCAGGCTTCTTTCGGTTTCCGTTTACCAAATCCACTCACGAGGCTTAAATCGACCCAAGGCTATAGCAGAAGACACTTGCTCAAGTTGCCACGAAGTGGGACTGAACCCGGAACCATGTGGTTGGGAAGCAGGCTTCTTACCACACGCCTACGCTTACGGAAAACGAATAGCGTTACATTTTATTTTGAAATTAGTCGCAGCTGCTGATACTGTGTCCAAAAGTGACCACATTTAAGTATATCTATAAGATTACCCAGGGGGTTCACAGTCATTTTTAGGATAATAGACTGATTTTGATTGGATTTTAGTCGAGCTACATTTCAGACATTCCTATATTACAATTTTAAAAACGGTTGACGGGTTGTCAAGAGAAAGTAAATATTGTTTCAAAACAAGTATTTCATATTCGTATCTGTAGGTATTCATATAATATATGCGTACTTACTCACGCAGATACACACACACACACACACATACTCGCACACACACACACGCACACACGTAAACACGCATAAACTCATGCACTCACGCGCACACACGCAAAATACTCTTCTATATATGTTTGCTTTTAAGGTGTAAGGGTGTTTGTGTGCAAAACCTGTGTCACTGTACACATACCTGAAATCCATTACTAATTCCTAAAATTGACATAACTGTTCAAAATGTCACAAATATTACTCTCCTTATTGATTATTTTTTCTCAGTTCCATACTGTGTTTCTTATGATAACTGTAATATGTTTTCTTGTTACTTCTTATTCATTCTACTCTCTATCCCTTTCTGACTGACTGTTTGTCTGTCTTTCTGTCTGTATCTCTCTCTCTTTATCTCTCTGTCACTTTGTCACCATCTCTTTTTCCCATGGCCACGTGCAAACACATGTAAAAACAGATGTACACATCAAAACAATAATATGCACATATATATATATATATATATATATATATATATATATATATACATATATATATATATATATATATATATATATATATATATATATATATATATATATATATACGTACAAGTAAATGTGCATATATATATATATATATATATATATATATACGGCAATCAAGGGTAAACCACTTTTTACCCCCGCCCATAGATAACTATCAATTGCGGCTAGCACTTGGGTATGAATAATTGGGTACACTACCAGCAGCATAGTATATTGGATGGGTACTATCTCTTAGTTGGTGTGCATGTGTGTGCGTGTGAGTATGTATATACATATATATATATATATATATATATATATATATATATAGTGTAGTATATTGCCACTTAAGTGTGGCTGACCCCTAGGGGTGGATGTTACTGTTGCTTTTAGCCCCAGGAGGACATCTCCTCCAGCTGGCTTATCGACACACTACTGTGTCCTGTTTGCCAAGGGAAGTTATCCCTCCCATCATGATCTGTAGCACGAACGGACCCGGGTTTCAGGGTTATTTGCCTTCGTCAACGTCCGATAGCCACTGATCTTTGATGAGAGAGATACATTCTTGGCAATCTTATATATACTTCTCCAGTGAAATTCTTCACTGATATCGAAAAGCAACAGTAACATCTACCCCTAGGGGTCAGCCACACTTAAGTGGCAATATACTACACTTTATCGTGCAGTTACTGTTAATACTTCATTTAGAGAATTAACATTGCTTGTTTTCACCTTTTCGATATCAGTGAAGAATTTCACTGGAAAAGTATATATAAGATTGCCAAGAATTTATCTCTCTCATCAAAGATCAGTGGCTATCGGACGCTGACGAAGGGAAATAACCCTGAAACCCGGGTCCGTTCGTGCTACAGATCATGATGGGAGGGATAACTTCCCTTGGCAAACAGGACACAGTAGTGTGTCGATAAGCCAGCTGGAGGAGATGTCCTCCTGGGGCTAAAAGCAACAGTAACATCCACCCCTAGGGGTCAGCCACACATAAGTGGCAATATACTACACTTTATCGTGCAGTTACTGTTAATACTTCATTTAGAGAATTAACATTGCTTGTTTTCACCTTTTCGATATCAGTGAAGAATTTCACTGGAAAAGTATATATAAGATTATCAAGAATTTATCTCTCTCATCAGCGATCAGTGGCTATCGGACGCTGACGAAGGGAAATAACTCTGAAACCCGGGTCCGTTCGTGCTACAGATCATGATGGGAGGGATAACTTCCCTTGGCAAACAGGACACAGTAGTGTGTCGATAAGCCAGCTGGAGGAGATGTCCTCCTGGGGCTAAAAGCAACAGTAACATCCACCCCTAGGGTTCAGCCACACTTAAGTGGCAATATACTACACTTTATCGTGCAGTTACTGTTAATACTTCATTTAGAGAATTAACATTGCTTATATATATATATATATATATATATATATATATATATATATATATATATATATATATATATATATATATATATATATATATATATATACATATATATATATATATATATACATATACACATGTACGTATATATACACAAACATATATATATATATATATATACATATATATATATATATATATATATATATATATATATATATATATACGTATGTATATGTCTTTATAACATATACACATGCATTCATACATACGTACATGCATGTATGTATGTGTATCAATGTATAATATAGACTAAGAGAAAGAGCATTACAGAAAGACAGATATAAAAATATTAATTCGTCCAACTATTCTATATTTTCTTTCATGTCTGTGTAACCACTACTCTCTTTCGTCTGTAGCTTTATAAACGTACACTGCAAACGATATGAAAACTATACACTTTCTGATATATAAGGAGCACTACGTTGGTTACGACAGCGAGGGTCCCAGCTGATACGGTCAACGGAACAGCTTGCTCGTATAATTAACATGCCAGTGGCTGAGCACTCCACAGGCACGTGTACCCCTAACGTAGTTCTCAGGGAGATTCAGTGTGGCACAGATTGTGACTAGGCTGACTCTTTGAAATACAGGTACAACACATTTTTGCCAGATGCGTGGACTGGAGCAACGTGAAATAAAGTGTTTTGCCCAAGGACACAACGTGTCGCCGGGAATTTAAATCACGATGTTACAATTGTGAGCCGAATGCCTAAACCAGCAAGCGACGCGCCTTCACGCACACACACATATTTATATATTCATACCATATATATATATATATATATATATATATATATATATATATATATAATGTAACCTCGTGGGCATCGTACCATTTTCCTCTTTCTCCGTTCTTCCATTCTCCAAACTTTCCATCTTTCCGACGAAGGGCTACGCCCGAAACGTCATACACTCTCTCTTTCCTTTCCTGAGCGTCCAATAACACTATCCATATCACGTCCTCACTTTGTTGTTTTTTTGTTTTTTTGTTATTGTTTTTTGAACTATATATAAAAAAAAAAAAATATATATGTATATACACACAAACATATATATATGTATATATATGAGTATGTTTATATATATCCTTGTGTATATATGTATAAAGATATATATATATATATATATATATATATATATATATATATATATATATATATATATGACGACTGCTCCATCTTGACAGACGATAGCCATCCCATCAACAATCCACACATATCATCACGCAGTACAATCACTCCGTTGGTGAGCCTTCACGTGATTTTGAAGTCCGGCTGCTGAGCGACAAGGTCTACAGCACAGATGACAAATGTTTAGGCCTCTCGATCCTTGCCCGCTGGTATCTGATTCTAAGGAAACGCTTCTGTGAACCAGCATATGTCTCTTAAGTCCGGGTATTGTTTTACAAACCTTGTGACATATGCCACAGGTCGCAGAAGGCGGTTGGTATTTAGGGTGTCTGCAATTTCTACCGTCATGTGTTTTCATGTGATTCACATATCCTGCTTTTGACAGAACGCGATCACACACAATACACATCCTATACTCTCCATTGTTTACAATTTTTCCATTTCGACAGGCCCGCTTAAGCTCAAGTTGCTGAAACATCTTTTCCTCCCAGAAATCACAGCTCGTCCTGACAACAGCTCTCCACTTGCTTCGATCCAGAACATCTCCTTCCCAATCACTTTCATACATATCTAGTTTTTTTTAGGTTTTGTTTAATGCAATCTTTATACCTCTTTCTCGGTTTCTGCCGCGGTCGCTCACCAGAGCTGAGCTCACCATAAAATAAGCGTTTCGGCAAACGATCATCCTTCATTATAATTACATGCCCAGTCCATCTCATTTGGGCCAGGATAATATGTATACCTTTTCTAGTTTTTCTTTGCCTTTAATGTTTGGGTTAATAAGTTTTTCGTAAGTAGACCTCTTTGTTGCCAGTAGCTCATTTACCATTGCATCATTGGAGTCAAACCAATCTCTATGTTGTCTCCCTTAAAACCCAGCACATCCACTCCAGCCTTATATAATCCTTCTCGAAAAGATTGCCATGAACCTTCAAAATAAATATTACTGCAACTATCCCGAAATAGCTGTGAGACCTGTGGCTGTTTAAGTTGTCCTACATCAATTTTTTGGGGACTCGCACACCTGCACTGCGCTTTCTTGTACGAACCCTGAATTTGAACTTAGCCCTAACCATTTTGTGATCAGTATCACAATCAGCTCCTCGCAATACTCTGAGACTACACAAATCCTGTAGGTCAGATTTCCGAGTTAATACAAGGTCAATCATGTGACCTTGCTTTGATCTTGGATGAATCCAGGTGACTTTATGTTTCAGCTTATGGTGAAAAAATGTGTTCCCAACAGCTAACCCTAGTTCAGAGCACATTTGTAGCAGGTGTAAACCATTTTTGTTCACCTTACCTATTCCATACCGCCCAAGTACATTCCAAGCACTATTGTCCCTGCCAACACGTGCATTGAAGTCGCCGAGGACTACCAACTTCTCATTCAGAGGGACTGAGAGGATACTACTTCTAAGTTCCTCATAGAATGCATGGATATTTTCTTCATTTGCTGAGAGTGTGGGAGCATAGATGGAGAAAACAGTCACAAAGCGTCCACAAGAGAGAGAGATCCGGAGTTTCATCATGCGGTCATTTATACTTTGTGGTTGTTCTAGGTCTTTCAGTAAATTACTTCTAATTGCAAACCCAACACCACCCTCCCTTTTCTTTCCCTTTGGCCTCCCAACCCAGAACATTGTGAAGCCGGTTGCTCTTTCAACAAGATGATCTTCACCTGAACATATTGTTTCAGATAGAGCTGCAATATCAACATTAAGACGTCTCAGCTCCTTAGTTACTAGAGCTGTTCTTCTTTCAGGCCTATCCGCTCGATCCAAGAGAGTTCTCACATTCCAGCATGCCAAGTTAAGTAAAACCTTTTTCCTCGCATACTTTTTATTATTGTTTATATTTCATCGTTCGTTCCTGCTATATTGAACCACCATTAGCCGCAGTAAACTAACCAGCAGAGTGCGGACAGACAATTTTTAATGCACCTTTTCTAGCACCTTCCCAGTATATCCAGGTGAGCAGTGTTCTCCTTAAAAGAGCTGCTCAGACACAGGATTCTCCACCGAAAACAGCCCCTGTCCACGAAGACATGTTAGCGATGTTAAGATAAGAACCCTACCGCCTTATGTGCAGATTTGTAACTGTATGCTTCCAACCGGTCAAGTCTGCATACGTCGCCACTCCTCCATCGCCACAGGATTTTTCTCTCCTCCTTTCTTCTTTCTTCCTCTCCTCTCCTGCCCTTCTCACTCCTTTTTCCTTCCTCCCCCCATCCAACCTTCCGCCTCCTCTCTCTCTCTTTCTTTTCCCTAATTTTTTCTCGGGCCATACTAAGATGACTGTGATTTGACAGTGTTTTGTCTTGTTGGGGACATCTGTACTTCATTGGATTTTAGTGACAAACGCTTGTACAACACCTTTGCCACTCTCCAGTAACAAGCAAGAGCAAGATGGCTAGTACTAAGTTGACTGCAGGTTTTATATCAGAGTATCCCCTCCTAGGCTTTTCCTCAAAAGGAGGCTGCAAGCCAGCAGTGGCAGATCAATTTGAATTCGGAGTTTTATTCTCCTATACTGGTTGTCCTAACCACGACCTCATAAAAAAAAAGAGCCCAGTCTGCTCCCACAGACGTCATGGACCTGGTTTTATGTCGGAGTGTCCTTCTCCTAGAAGAGTTGCCTTCACTTGGCTAATGGCCCACATATTAAAAAAAAACAAAAAAAAGACAGAATATAATAAGTACATAGAAAATACATAGAAAAGTTAATATAAAAGATGTAGATATGAAAGGAGAAAAGTAAATGCAATGGAGATACATATAGAATATAAAATATATATAAAAACGATGTGTAAAAAACACATAAATACGATGTGTAAAAACACATAAAGATACATAAAAAGTAAATATAAAAATATATAAAAAGTAAATATTAAAAATATATATATATATATATAAAGAAATGCATATACAATATACACACACACAGCACAGCACAACAACACGCGCACACATAATTTAAACACACGCACAGAAACAAACATTGTTGGGTGGACGTTACTACACAGTAGTTCTTACGTCCTTTCGACGAGTCTTATTTTTCATCCCGCAGGATGCCAACAATCACCCTCCTCACCAAGCGAGCTTGGGGGGTTGCCAGTTTAGTCGCCGACGACCCGACCATGAGACTGGTTGTACTGGATTACATGTTACCAGTAGCGTTCAGGAATACTCATAAGCGCGACCTAGTCGGTATACAGCACTTACTCGGTATTACCTGTATCCTCTTGGGTTTGGTTAAATCCAATACCCTCCTCAACCTTATATATATATATATATATATATATATATATATATATATATATTTATATGCACACATACATACACACACCTAGCCACATATATATATATACATATATATATCAACAATATATGAGTATATGCATATATATGTACATGTATGTATATACGTTCATCTACATGTACATATAGATATATAACTGGTACATGACGTGGCAAAAGAACAAGGACAAAATGGTAAACAAGGTGCAACAAACAAGTAGGCCACATAGAAACATCCCCGCACACAGATATATGTGTGTATGTATGGATG
>NC_142932.1:71492120-71499620 GCF_046866305.1 Octopus bimaculoides | reverse complement strand
ATCCACAAGAGTCAAATATAAAGGTTGTCCCTATTGTCATCGGAGCATTGGGTTCATCACCACCCAACCTGAAAGAACATCTGGAAACTTTGGAAATACCCTACAATCTAGATGTATTGCAAAAATCTGCATTACTTGGAAACGTACTTATATTGCGTGAAGTACTGCCTGTCTGAGATAGACAGTACAAAACCCCTGGTAGAACAATATCTTCAATTGACATCACGATATTGGAACCTTAAATAATAATAACAATAATGATAACAACAACAGTATCTTAATCCAATTCTTTGATAATATTTCTTATTTGCTCTTCCCTAAATTAGAAATACTTCTTAGTTACATCTGCTGTCGAAATGTAGAGCACCATTGAATGGTAACAGCACCATTCATATAGTTCACTAATGACTATTAACTAAAATGCATAATAAACTAAATACATGAATTCACTATACTCCTCCTGTGGTTTAGAAAAGTACTATTCGTAAATCTCAAAACGAGTGATATCCAGCAACAGTGCTTTGGAGTAAATATTATTTGCCAACATAACATGCCAACATAACATGGGCGAATGTTGCAACGGGAATTTGGCAGCGTCACCTCTAACCGAACAATTATTCTGTTCTGATGAAGTGAAATAACCTGGAAATCGCGATACACAGATATTGTTTTGAGCTGAGAGGGTGTGCTAGATTCCCTAGTTCGAAAATATAAGGACACAGATCCTGTCGTATAACCAGCTGGAGATAATGTTCCTGGGCCTAAATTTCAGTAACATTCGTCCTAAACTAGGACTGCCATGTTGGCAAATAATCTTTTCTTCCTGTGGTGTTGAATCATTGTTATTTGTAAAAGCACATACCGAGACAAAAGAGATCGATTATTACTTACTTTCGATTGCAACCTGGAATCAATTTTCAGAAATCAGAGTAGTAATGCTACATCATACATTCAATCACACTTTTAATACACCACATATTTGTGCCTGATGCCATTCTTATTATTATCGCTAAGATTTAGTAATTCTGAAGTCGATATATTAACAAGTTCTTGACTGAAAATGTGGAATCGTATAGGATTATTTGATACGTGCTGTGTCTGTTACAATTCATTCCGCATTCCCTGTCATGTTTCTGGTTGAGTTCTTAACACCAAAGAAGTTTTATAAGCTGGCTTATCTCTCTAAAGGTGTATTGGTAAATACACTACACCCATGAGATCGTGTCTGGTTATGATACGGGAAATCCATACGAAATTCACTTCCATAAATTTTCATCAGAATATTTGTAAAGGTTTAGACGAAACATTATCAAGAACAAGAAACAATCTGGAATGTTTTGCTGTGGCATAGATTAAAGAAAAAAGGATTTTATAATAGAAGTACTGTGGTAGGTTTGTCAATACATATCACGAAGGCATTGAATCATGTTTATATTTTTTGCTTAGTAAATGCTGTTGGCATTGCTACATTATTAAGAAACTTCCTTTCGCAATCAGATTTCGTGTTTGAACCTACTGCGCAATATTTTCTGTTCTGTCATAGTAGCGAGGTGACCAGTATTTTATGAGGGCAATTTGCTAAAATGAAACTCTGCATTCTACCCCACTTCACTCGTGGACGTCGACTTCAGCACAAGAGCTAATTTTCCTTCAGGCTGTGCGAAATGACATTGTGAAGGCCAATTCTAAGACATTGTACTGTCATGCGTCCCGCAGTTCATGGATGTATGTCATGCAAGCCAAAGCAGCAGACTTGAAATTTCCCACGAGGTTACAGACGTACAGTGACAGGTTAATCTATTTGACAAAAGCAGTGGCTTGCGAATTGTAATAACCTTTGTTTGACTGTGGTTGACGTGCATTAAAGATCCATGTAGTGACTTGTCTGATAATATGGTCGGCATGAAATATTTTAAAGTCGGGTGTGAGTGCCATCAAGTGAATGCTGTTGGGCTACTGTAAGAGACAAACATACATAGACTTAGTGCAGCACGAATCAGGCGTAGTTTGGGATCTATGGAAATACGGCTCGTGTCATATAATTAGCTAAATGTCATGCTCAGCCAAATTATTTAACCGTTTCAACCAAACTCTTTAAAGCAATCGCATCGGAGATGCTATCGAAACACTACTTAGATCAAAGCAAAACGGCTTTTGCAAATACTGCTTCACTGTTGAATATAATTTAACTCTTGGCTGACTCAATGAAAACCATCGCCACAAAGTCTTTCTACGCTGTCTCTGTGAATTTGACGAAAGCTTTTACATCTGTCCGCCGTGAGGAAATGTTTCAGATTCTCTATTCCTATAGTATATAAAATGGAGTTGGAAATTCTATCCGTTCTATCAGTGCAAACTCCTAAAAGTTTCGCACACAACGCTGACAGACACACTGACACATACGTAGTGAAGACAGGAGTTCTCCAAAAAGAAACTTTATCTTCTTTCCTTTTGATAATAGTCTTGGAATATGTACTACGACACGCTATGTTATCTGAACTAAACATAACCGTCCATCCTCGCCAAGGCCCCAGTTGTCCAACATCGTACCTCACTGACATCAGCTAAGCAGATGACATCGTACTCGTCTCACATCCAGTCACAAATGCTCAAACGTTCTTTACTTACCACGAGTTGGATGCATTTGAAGTTCATCTCTCAATAAACCCTCGAAGACAAAACTATAACCATTAGTGAATATGCTGGTGTGCATAATCTTACTCATTCATAGGAAGACCATTGAGTAAGTTACCTCTTTCTGCTATCTGGGCTCCCACATTCGCTTTACCATTACACATGTTAGCATTCGTAAAGTGATAACATGGCCAGCATCCGATAAGCTATAAAAATATGTCGAAAGCATCACAACCGTCACATGAAACTCTGCAGAAGACAAATACGTGTGTTTCTTTGCATGCGTGTGTCAGTGTGCTCGTTTGTGAGTGTGTGCGTGTGTGCGAGTGGGCTGTCCGTCTCTTTTGCCGATGTTTATGGGTAATAAATCTGAAGATCGGTAACAAAAAGCACGGGCTTTGTGAACGAAGACTTAGATATTTGTTTTGCATCTTATTACAGGTGATTTTCACTGTCGTTAACAACAGCTAATAGCGAAGACTTGTTCATGAGATATGGTCTAACATTTGAAAAAAAGAAATAAGATAGATAAACCAGCCTTTTTTCTTTTAGTCTTTTTTATACTTATATTTATCATTACAATGAAGTATATTGTTACAACTGATTCCTTATGTCTAGAGATTACATTCTGTTATCGATTTAATAAGTAAAATATATTATCATATTTGAAGAACTAAACTTTACACTAAAGACTCATTAAATCGTAATTGTCCATATTCTTTGGTATCTAATAGATATAATCTTAAATACAATGTATATATTGTTTGTATTGTAAAAGAGAATTCAAATCAAACAATGAAATGGCTTTTCTCTAAGAACAAAAATGGTATCAGTTATGTACCTGAAAGTTATGGCGATATTGTCACACTTATACGGTCCCATATATGCCTTGGTCTAGTACACCTTTGATCACACACATTAAACCCCTGTCCATCCAATTTAGTATTTGAAGACTGATATTTAGAACATGTGTTCTTTTATGGACTTTTGACGAAGTGGAGGAATGACTGCGGCTCTGTCCTGTTTTGGTGCCTTGTCCAAATGCTTTCAAAGCTAAGTGCACTCATATTCGTCGTATTAACCCGATCGGGAGATTAAGACAGCTCATTCAGAATGCAGAGAAAAGAAAATACATATATATATATGCTATTTGTAACATTGAGTCACCAAGTAGAAGTTTCCCTCGTAGGAGTAAGCTATATCTATTATAAAGAGTTAGATCAGATCAGTTTTCAGTTTCCAGATGGTATTATCTGTGTATAACGTCCTAAAATATTAATTTTATAGTATATTATTTGAGAATAATGGAATATCTGCAAAAACGTCAACTGCAATGTCTTAGAGAATTCTAATTTAATTTCAGTATGACAAAGTATCAAACACACATTGTAATATTGGTTACAACTTCCATCATTCATATAGCATTTTGCTTCGATTGCATATTTGGTAGTTGTAATTAGACTAAAGTATCTTTAGTTAAAATATTATATATCTTTCTAAAATATTTTTGAGTAGGAAATTGTAATGACTGCACACTTTCTGTTACTATTCCTATCTACCCATGTAACGTGATTTTAGTTCAATGCCACAGTTTTAATAATAAATTATTAGTTTTTGATCTTTCCGAGCAAGAGATCATTATCTTTCTTATTTGGCACAATTACAAGACAGCAATTTCTTCAGTGGCTCTGGTTAACCAGTAAAACAATTTACTTTTAATTACTGTGCAATTGCACGCTACATTTTCCAGCAAGCTGTCCCTTTGAGAGAAGTAAAATAGATGCCCTGGACGCGCGGAATGTGTGTCTCTATTAGTAAGTTGGATCTCCTGCAATGGATTTAATAAAAAATAGAATGAATCTACAAATACTCGATCATCGACTTTATATACACAATCAGTACGTAGATTTTACTTCAACAAGGTAACTAAGTACAGTGAGTGACGGCTCAGTGCCCACTCATGCATGTGTCTTGTGGTCTATGTTGCTGCTTCCCTACAAGTATGGCTATTGATATATTCGATTGGCCTCATGCTCAATATTTTGAGCTAATTCTGCATGGCTTTCCAAACATTCAATAACTAAAGTTTGCCAGAAAAAACAATCACAATTTCATTAATTACCACTCTCAATATAATTCTCTTATTGCTATTGACACATTTATACACTCAGTCATTCAACAACTGTTTACAACTGCTTCTTTCTCAATTCAATTAACACTAATGCATATGGCTTGGTTTTTTTATTTTCAATTTTAAATTTCTTTAGCATATCAACTTTCATTCATTAACATTTCAATCAGCTCGATCACCATTTTGACTTGCATCATTACCCACATCAACGCTAAAGTTGATGCCGTTGTTGTTGGTGTTGCTATCAATATCAACACTACCAATAATGATAATTATCGCTAATAACCATTAAAAACAGCGGAATGACAATAAGTGCAGAAGCAGTACGGCTTGAAATGGAGATAAGGCTCTCGCTTACAAAACAAAATAAAATAAGCAAACGATGAACAAACAACAGATAAACAATGAACTATTTTGTTTATTACTGTTCTGAAGCATCTCTGTATTCACACACATACTGCCGCACACATACGTCGTCTGATCAATAAGTATCCGGACCGTTGTCATAGCAACAATGCTAAAGCATGCAGAATATAGCTGCTTGGTAGAGATTGACGTTGAACTCTGCTCTGCAGGTATAGTAAGTGTTAACGTTCTTTCACATTTTCACTAAATACAACAGTGCTTGGAAGGAACAGGTGTAACGGCTGATCGTCGCATTAACCATGACAGAGAAAGTTGAGCAGAGAATCCGCATCAAATTTTGCCAAAAGCTTGGCGGTACTAGCTCAGATGCCTGCGCAAAGATTTCGAAAAGTTTTCGTCGTTCTCGACACAATCAAGAAGACCTTATGCAACTGAAACCCGGGTGTCTTTTGTGTGAGGTGAATGCGGTTTCTTCACAAACTTGGCAGACACGCGTGTCATACCCACATCTTTAGTGATGATGCACTGAACTGAACCGTAACTAATCTGCACATCCTCTGATAACTCACGGATGATGATTCGACGATTTCCCCTCACAGCTGCACGCACATCTGCGATGTTTTTCTCAGTTCTGCTGGTTACAGGTCTCCCAGTATGTTCATCAATATCGAAATTTTTTCGGTCATCTTCGAAACGTCTGAACCTCTTGTACACTTGTGTGCGGCTTATACACCGCTCTACATACACATTCTGCAACTTTGCGTAGGTCTCTGACCAGGTATCACCATGACAACTTTGTCATGGCTAATGCGACGATCACACTCTACACACCTTCCTTCCAATCACTGCCGTAAACAGCAATAGTGAGCTAGAACATTTAAAAGTTAGTGCGCATGCAAAGCAGGGATCAAAGTCAATTTCTGCCGAGCAGCTTTGCTCTGAGTGCTTTATCTTTGTTACTATGGCAACAGTTCCGGTACTTATTCAACAGACCTCGTATATACACCCACACAAAGCAGATACATACGGGAGTATACTACATAAATATACAGTTACGTACATTAATGAAGGCGCATTGACTGCACATACAGACACAGCTACACGCATTTAAACGCAAACAGACACTTGCGCACGCGCACAAACACATTCGAATTTAACTATATAAAAGTACATATACATATATATGTATATGCGTATACATTTATGTACATGTGAATGTATATGTATATATATATGTATATGTATATATATATATATATATATGTGTGTGTGTGTGTGTGTGTATACATAGATATCTATGTGTGCGTCTATGTATGTATGTATCTCTCTCTTTCTCTCTCTCTTTCTTTCTCTCTTCTCTCTCTCTCTCTCTCTCTCTCTCTCTCTATATATATATATATATATATATATATAAGGTTTATAGAATTGATTTCAATTAAATACGAAAGCATTAACTAATATCGAACTCAAAACAAATGCTGCATAATACTGGTAAACTGGTGACTCACATACATATATCAGAGATACTGACAAAGACATGCACATGCACACACACACACATACACTAGTAGAAAAAACACATACGTACACATACGTATAACAACAAGGAAAAGCGGAAATTGGAATAGTCGGTAAGACTAGGAGAGGGTGCTTATGGTTTCGTTATATGTGTGTACTTATATGATTATGTATGTGTGTGTATGTGTCTGCATGTTTGCATTATATGTGTATGCGTATGTGTCTGAGAGAAGTGAAATTCCATGCAGTTAAAACTAGATGATGCATTATAAAATTTAGAGGTGATTTAACTTAAGTGAGTACAATGGTGTGTATGTGCCCAACGTCCATCTATTTTCTTTGAAAATCACTTGCAAATTAGTACAGCTCCACGAATATATCTTATTCCAAAATCCATGTTGAAGTAAGTGGCGAAATAATGCCTTACGGAGACAATGTACAGAGAGAGGGAGAGAGAGGGAGAGAAAGAGAGAGAGAGAGGGAGAGAGAAAGAGAGGGGAGAGAGAGAGAAAGAAAGAGAGAGAAAGAGAGGCGAAATAGAGAGGGAGAGAGAGATACTGAGATGAGGAGACAAAGAAAGGGGGAGAGATAAGTAAGAGAAGATAGAAAGGGTGAAGAGAGATAGAGAGATAGATAGATAGATAGATAGATAGATAGATAGAGAGAGAGAGAGAGAGAGAGAGAGAAAGAGAGAGAGAAAGAGAGAGAGAGAGAGAGTGAGAGAGAGCAAGCGAGAGTGGAGTAGAAGGAAACTACGAAAACAGAAGTAAAATTCGACATCGTGGGATTGATCTCAGACGGAAGGATTTTTTCTTTTGGATACGATAATGATTCTGATAATTCCTTGCCTT
>NC_142932.1:71452120-71487120 GCF_046866305.1 Octopus bimaculoides | reverse complement strand
ATATATATATATATATATATATATATATATATATATATATATATATGCATTTGAGTGGCTGCATTTGTCTCCCCATCATCACTTGGCAACCGTTGTTGGTGTGATTACGTCCCTGCAACTTAGCGGTTCGGGAAAAGACAAGTATAATTAGTACTAATCTTACAAAGAATAAGTCCTGGGGTCGATTTGTTCGGGTAACGGCGGTTCTCCAGCATGGCCGCAGTCAAATGACGGAAGCAAGTAAAAGAATGAAAAAAAGAGACACATATATATAAAGCGAGAGGGAGAGAGAAACAATTGATCGATCAATGGTTAGATAGATAGATTGATATAACACAAGCACACACGTATATATATATATATATATATATATATATATATATATATATATATATATATATATATATATATATATATATATAGGATAAAATTTTTATCAGAATTTATCAAGTAGTTAACGTGAAAAACCTCATAAGGGAAAAATTTATTAATTATTCCCTATAAATGTATATATATATATATAAGATAGATAGATAGATAGATAGATAGATAGATAGATAGATAGATAAATAGATACTCTGTACATTTGTATGTTTAAATATCATAAAATAATGATTGTATAATAATAACCGATATATATATATATATATATATATATATATGGGAGAATATACAAAAAATAACAACAGACGAGGACAGGTGGTGTAAATAACAAAAGTATATATTAGTATGACGCTCGGGAATACGGAAAGTCTTTGACGTTTCGAGCTACGCTCTTCAACAGAAAGAATACGGAGACAAGGAGAAAAACACGGAGAAAAAAAATTGAATAGTGTTCAGTCAACGGTCAATCATAATAATGGCCGATCATAACAATGACTGACCGGAAGTTAGAAATTCTTATTTCAGGAGAGCTAAGAAAGGGGGAGATAACAAACGGTGATCGGGAACGAGGGGCTGTGTGTGGGAGGTAGACTGCTGGTGATCTTGACGTATGTAGTGTGAAAATGGGGGAAGGGAGAAAGGGAGAAAGTAGTTGGTCAGTTGTAGTGTGTGCGTGGTGTGATGCGAGGGTATTGGTGTGGTGTGCGTGGTGTGATGCAAGGGTATTGGTGTGCTGTGATGTGAGGGTGTTGGGAGGTGGGGAAGGCATGGGTGGAGTGTGGGGTAGAGGTAGGGGTATGTGGGTAGGGGTGGGTGGTGGGTGTAAGGAATTGGATGGGGTGGAGTGGGAAGGTAGAGTAGGAGTGTGTTGGGGTGTGGTGGGATGAGCTTATGAGGGGGTGTTGACGAGGAGGGAGAAGGGGAAGGTGGATGTAAGAGAGGGGGAAGATGGGTATGGGAGGGGAGGGGAAGAGAGGAGAGAGGGTGGGTATAAGAGAGGGAAGGGGGATTGAGAGAGGGGGAAGGTGGGTATGGGGGGAGAAAGAGGGGAAGGTGGGTATGGGGGGAGAAAGAGAGGAAGAGAAAGAGAGGAAGAGAAAGAGAGTGAGAGAGAGGGAAGAGGGGTATGGGGGGAAGAAGAAAGGAAGAGAAAGAGAGTGAGAGAGAGGGGAAGAGAGTGAGAGAGTAAGGGTGAGAGAGTAAGAGAGTAAGAGAGTAAGAGAGTAAGAGTGTAGAGAGTAGGAGAGTAAGAGTGTAGAGAGTAAGAGTGAGAGAGGGGGGAGTACGGGAGAGGGGGGAGGGGGAGTACGAGAGAAGAGAGTGAGAGAGAGTAAGAGAGAGGAGAGAAAGAGGAGTGAAAGAGTAGGAGAGTAAGAGTGTAGAGAGTAAGAGTGAGAGAGGGGGGAGTACGAGAGAAGAGAGTGAGAGAGAGTAAGAGAGAGGAGAGAAAGAGTAGGGGTGAAGAGAAGTGGGAGTGGAGAGAAGTATGAAGAGAGGTGAAGAGACGTACAAAGAAGTAGGAGTCGGAGCAGGAGGTGGGGGAGGGGAGAGATGGGTGGTAGGAGGGAGGGTGTGGGAGAGAGACAGGAGGAGGGGGTTAGATGAAGAGTGGAGGGGAGTTGAGCCCATGTGGCGCAAAGGAGCGAAGATATATATATATATGCTGGTTCGCTGGTTGATATCTCCAATTCCACTTTAGAAACATTAAAAGTGAGATGCGGATATAGTTAACAAAAGAGATGCAAGATGAACTCTATTAATACAAAGAGTGAGAGGAACCTGGAAGAGGTAAAAGATAAAAGATAAGATTTAATTAATTTATGTAAGCCATAATTCCTGATATTACATATGGTGTGCAAACACACCATTTCGAAGTTTCTCTTCAAAAGACTGGTAACACTAACGTTTAACATATATATCATACAAGAATAGATATATCATAATTCCTTCCAATTTGAATACTATGTTCATGTACAACATTAAATATATATAGGCAAACCAGTGAGAGGCACACATATTCGTTGTCCGTTGAAATTACTTGCTGAAGTTCATGCTATATAGCAAGAAAAATTTGCCGTACATCAGGACTAATTTGGTAAATGTAATCTCCGATACGACGGAAATTCAACGGAAAATCGATGATGTCCATCTTTTTTTGTCTTTCATTTCCAGTCTCTCGCCGGGATGACAAGTAAATCTTAAATATAGTTTTATCGAAACTAGGTTTTCATTCGCAACATGTGCACATGCACGAACTTAATCACACACTCATCATACACCACACACACACACACACACACGCATAAATATGTAGAGAAACATATGCATATATATATATATATGTGTGTGTGTGTGTGTGTGTGTGTGTGTGTGTGTGTGTGTGTATGTGTGCGTGTGTGTATATGTATGTATGTATGTATATGCGCGTGAGTGTGTATACATACACACATGTTTACGCACTCTTCATGGTGTAGATATGCACACATGTTACTTATTGCAGTTAGTGTTCAGCTAGGTCAAAGTTGATTGCTTTCAAGGGAGTATATCTGTCTGCTCTGAACTACATATACACCTAAAATCGATGAGCGAGTCATACACACGTCTTGTTGACAAATGTTTCATATGTATATGTATATATATATATATATATATATATATATATATATATATATATATATGAACTCGCTGGCCGATGAATTCGTAAGTGCCTTTCTTATCGTTGATTTTTGGTGTCGCGTGGCCGGGGATTACCGTGAATTTTTTTTAGAGACACTTTCAAATTTATCAGAATATTTGGGCTGAAGATTGGAATAGTGAAGTTTTCGTTCGCTTAACCATGAAACGATTCGTACCCAATTAACTAAAGGCTTGTTTTGTTTGTGCTTTTCCCTCCGGTTTTTTGTTCTATGTGTGCCATAAATATCGCCATCCGTTTTAGAGAAAAATTTGTAGTTTAGAATTAGTAGTTCTTTGACTGCTGTTTCTGAATTTTCAGTATGTTGGAGAAGCAACTCAATTGCTAATCCCTTATATTTATGATGATAAATGTTCTTACCGATAAAGGTTTATTTCATACTGAACTACTTGGCAAAATTGTTAATTGTTAATTCTATTATTAATTGACGATTCCCTGCGCTCATTTCTTGTATATTATATATTTGATTTCTCTAAGTTAGATAGTTAAACCGTAATCCCTCCACACGGAACTTTTTTCATACGGGACTATTTGTGGCGCACATGGAATGGATTTCTTTGGGGTGGGGTGCCTGAACTCGCTGGCCGATGAATTCGTAAGTGCCTTTCTTATCGTTGATTTTTGGTGTCGCGTGGCCGGGGATTACCGTGAATTTATTTTAGAGACACTTTCAAATTTATCAGAATATTTGGGCTGAAGATTGGAATAGTGAAGTTTTCGTTCGCTTAACCATGAAACGATTCGTACCCAATTAACTAAAGGCTTGTTTTGTTTGTGCTTTTCCCTCCGGTTTTTTGTTCTATGTGTGCCATAGATATCGCCATCCGTTTTAGAGAAAAAATTGTAGTTTAGAATTAGTAGTTCTTTGACTGCTGTTTCTGAATTTTCAGTATGTTGGAGAAGCAACTCAATTGCTAATCCCTTATATTTATGATATATATATATATATATATATATATATATATATATATATATATATATATATATATACACACGATACATATATGTGTGTGTGTTCATGTGTGTGTGCGTGTGTGTGAGCCATTGTGTGTGTGTGTATGTGTATGTGTAAGTTTGTGTGAATATTCTTAAGTGCGCGTGCGTGTGTTTGTGAGTACATACATATACTTTCTCTTGCTTGTTGCAGTCATTTGACTGCAGCTATGCTAGGACACTGCCTTGAAGTGTTTAATCGAACCAATAAAACCGAATCCCATGGTTTAAAACTTGGTATTTACTCTTTCAGTGCATTTTAATAAACCGCTAATTTATGGGGTGGGGATAAACAAGTAAACAATGGTGTCCAGAGGTGACGAGTCACAATGACAGTAACACGGGCGCGCGTGAACATACGCACAGACGCAATTCGGTTTCTCCCTATACTTCATCTGTTGCATTGTTCTAATGAAAAAATGATGAATTTTTTTTCATTATGAGGTTTTTTTCACGCTGACTACTTGATAAATTCTTATAAAGATTTTATCCTATATTATATTATAAATAATTAGAATATATTCAATGGTGAATATTATTCTGTATAAGCACATGTTACTGAGATGCAACCGGATAAATTCAAATCTCTTTAACGGATATATAATTATGAACAGAAGTCATTGTACTGTGTTGGGTACATCGTGGTATGTTGATTCTTGTTTATTTTTATGTATCTCGACCATACGTGTACTGAAGAACAAAAGATGCAGGTTACTTCACAGTTATTCTGTATTGATTGAGAAACCAGTGGTTTGCCGTTAAGTTAAATGTTTTTAAGAGATAAATTTTGAAAGCTGCATTCCCTCGCTTTCGGTAAATATGTTGCTTATTTTTTGGTAGTTTTTGACTTATTTAGTCCCTCGAAGCGTGAGGCATTACTACACAGTTAATGCCCTTTATATATATATATATATATATATATATATATATATATATATATATATATACATATTATGTCTCTCTCTCTCTCTCTCTCTCTCTCTCTATATATATATATATATATATATATATATATACTTTATTTAAAAGCCGCAGAAATATAACATAAAAAAGCTATTACTGAGAATTTCACGTTCCCGTTCATCGGACAGTTTTGTCCGATGGACGGGAACGTGAAACTCCGAGTAACAGTTTTTTGTTATATTTCAGCTACTTTTAAATAAAGCATATTACTCTACTTCTGGTATTTGAGTACTCTTTTGCCACCATGTTGCACACTTATGTGCTTACTCCAGTATATATATATATATATATTATGTCGTGAGGTATGAAATTTGTAGAAAAGAATAAAAAGTTTGCGAATGTTTTATAAATACAAAGAGTAGTTTTATTCCAGAAAGTATGCTCCCATATTGTCAATACACTTTTGCTATTTTAGCGGTAGAATTTCTAGCCTGGAACTGTGAAGCCTGGCAATCTAGAGTCAATAAACTCTTGGACGGTCTGTTTTACAGCATAGTCGGAATTAAATGTTTTTCCTATCAAATAGTTATCCAAATTCTGGAAGAAGTGGTGGTCAATGGGGGCAAGATCAGGTGAGCATGGTGTGTGATGGATTACCTCCAACTCCAACTTCTGTAGTTTCGCTAATGTCGTTTTTATGAGGTGTGGTTTGGAGTTGCTTTGCAATAAAATAGGAGTAGATCTGTTGACTAATCTAGGCTGTTTCTTGTAAGTTTCTGCAGCATTTTGTCCACTTGGCTGCAGTATACTTCGGCCGTAATTGATGATCGAGGTTTAAGGAAATCATAATAGATCACACTTGCGCCAGTCCACCAAACCTACACCATCAGATTTTTTTTTAATGAATTTTGCTTTTTGGATTGTTTTGGTGGCTCTTCTTTGTCCAGCCATTGTGCTGAACATTTACGTTTGTTGTATTGGATCCATTTCTCATCACGTTACAATTCGATTAAAAAATAATTCATTTTTGAGACGAGAACGTAGCGTAATGCAGACTTCCAAACCTTGCTGTTTCTGATTTTCTTGGAGTTCATGAGGAACCCACGTATCCAAATTTTTCACTTTACCGATTTGAACAAGGTGATTCAGTATTGTTTGCTTGCTAACACCAAATAGCAACGATAATTCACAGGCACTTTAAGATGGATCTGCCACGACGGTAGCTTTCAATTCGTCATTATTCACCTTTGTTCCTGGTCGACCGCTTTCCTCATTTGTGAGGTCAAAGTTACCTGAACGAAATTTTGGAAACCAATTTGATTCTAACGTAACAACGTAATAACATTAGAATAAAATACTCCATTAATATTCTGAGCAGTCTGTGATGCTGTATTTCCAACAAAGAACTCATCTTTCAAAACTGTACGAATTTCCAACTTATCCACTTCTAAACAAAAATAGCAAAAAGCGATTTATAAATAATTTATAAAGCGGAAAATGAGTTAGAATAAAGAAATAGACGTGTCAGCTTTCTGACAAAAAATAAAGATTGTGAAAATATGATTATGGCGCAAAATGAGCAGCTGTCAAAATTTACCATATACCTTACTACAAATGATGACCTAATATATATTTTTAATGCATACAGTATATACATATGAGCTTCTGATAATTTCATACATTAGAGATATTATCTAGGCAGGTTATAAAAGACGCCTACTGTCTCCAAATAATATTTAGGCACTGGGCACACGGCATATACGATTTACAAGTCAAGATAATAGAACAAGAGAAACCACGAGACAAAACGAGATGAAGATGGGTTTTGTCTTCTTTAGATTATCTCACTCTTTCAACCCATGTTCTTCTCGTGGTTTCACCTGATGTCACTTGTATTATCCTGATTTGTAACTCGCATTCACCCTGTGCCCAGAGCCCGAAATTAATTAAAGACACTAGGAGTGCTTTATACCCAGCTAGTTAATAACTTTATTGCATGAAACTATTAGTAGCTCTCTCTCTCTCTCTCTCTCTCTCTCTATATATATATATATATATATATATATATATATATATATATATATATATGTGTGTGTGTGTGTGTGTGTGTGTGTGTGACAGAGAGAGAGAGAGAGTGCATACACATATATATATGTATAAATATATATATATATATATATATATATATATATATATATATATATATATATATATATATATATATATATATATATATATATATATACATATATATATGTGCGTGTGTGTGTGTATGTTGTGTGTGTGTATACATATTATATAAGTTTTCTTCGGCCTGATGAATTGCTAGTGAAATACCTTGCGCTGAGTAATTATTAGTTCCGAGTATTCACTAGCTAGGAACCATATGTAACCTGGATTTTACCAGCTCCTATCCTGCATTTTGGATATATATATATTTTCCCCAAAGATAGATACTTTAAGCGTAAAGACAGTCCGAAATACAATTTCAGCCATCCGACCTGTCTTACAATTACAATCTATGTGTAATATGGGCAGGTCCATGAATAGCACAAAGTAATGCTCAAATTTACAGAAATAGATGTTATTATGTGTATTAGGGAAAATAATATTTCGCTTAACATTTAATTAATGTGCATAGTTAGTATGTTTCGTACGTGACAAATGTTTGCGTAACTCTGACCTACAGTGAAATATGATCATATATAGTTCACAACATGATAATGACTCCATTAAAAGTGAACCCAAAGATGGTGTCACTATTATTCTTAAAGCACTTAGAAAGTATTGCATGAAAAAACGTTATATGAAAAATTTAAAAAAATAGATAAGCGCCAGTAAGCTCAAACCATCCTTATAATCAAAATCACGAAACACACATTACCAACATGCTCGAATGGAGTTTTCCATGAATCATCCATTTGCTCCTCTCTAAACTGATTTCTCTATGGACTTATGGCAGTAAATGTATTCTTTTGTATTAGATGATTTTTGACACTGGCCAAGTGGTCTGAACATATCTCATACCAGCAAACACATTTTCGTTCTTGAACCACCTGAGTTCCTGCCTATTCCACACATTTTTACTCAATAAAAATGCTCCATCTTCATCGATCTAATCTTTAACATGGAACAGAACAAAAATAAATGAATAAACAAATACAATAAAGAACACGAAAGAAAAAATATCGGATGGATTTTTTTTTTTATTTGGTATAGTCTTTCGCTTCAAAAATAAAATTTCGTGGCAGCTGAATACGGCAGTGACATTTTGTTTTTATGAGAATAGTTCTTTCCCTTTGGTGTCAACAGTTTTATTGTTTAGCATATAAAAATCCAAGTGTTGCTTCCATATAAGCATTCTAACACTACGTTGACGTATTACTTTCCGAGTCCAATGATATATATATATATATATATATATATATATATATATATATATATATATATATATATATATATATATATATATATATATAAATATATATATATATATATATATATATACATATATATAAATCTGCAATTTTTTTTCCAGCTTCAGCTAGGAAATGCTGAGAAATTGCTGACTGTTGTCCAGATATCAACTCTTTACTTTCCAAGAAGCAAATACACTAATTTGCTTTTACTGTGAAATCTTTGCATTAATTTCGATGGCTTTGGACCAATTTAAGTGCTCAAATAGGAATGTTACTTCCAGTATTCTTTACAATTTTATCGACTACCATTAGTTTAAACTTCTAAATACTACACACTTCACACACATGAAATAAGATAATGATAGTAACTCGATCCGAGAAAGACGGTTCCGCAATTACTTGCTGAGCAACATACACGAAGGATTTGTTTATAGTAAGCAAAAGTTTGCGCTGGACATTAGCACTTTACTTTCAACAAATCGACATTGCTCGTACAGGTGTACAGTGTACTATAGGTATGGGATCGATGTGGTCAGAGAGCAATGTGAGACAAAGTATTTTGCTCAAGAAACGCAACGCACAATCCGCTTCATGAACTGAAACCACGATTTCGCGATCGTGAGTGCAACATCTTAATCACTATGCTATGCGAACTTACATACACACATATAGAAATACATATGCATGTATGTCTGTGTGTGTGTATTTGTGCTTATTTAGATATACCAATTGAGAAGGTCATGACAATCTTTCCAGTTGGTAATTCCTTTAAGCATATAAAGTCCCTGCTTTAAATAGTTCCTATATACAAGAACAGACAATCTTTCTCATACGCTAGCGTGCAATAAGATTTCTAACATATTAATGTGTAGTTGATATATTGCCTTTGGTTAGTGCAGACAAGCATCTATCGTCTCTACTAAAGCATATATCAATGATATTTGACTGTTTAGTAAAACGGTAAGATCAGATAATACTATTGAATCTCTGATTTATATCAATACCGTGTCTGCTATATAGCTAAATATGCTTCTTTTATATATATTATAGCATATGCACACAAGCTCAAACACATTCACTCAAATGTATTTTATATATATTTTCACATACAGACGCGCGCAAACGTACTCACCCATAAACACGGTGATTTGCAAAAAGGAAAAAGACAAAACAAAATCATAATCAAATGACCAATGAAAGTATGACTTAGAGGGTAGGTCGCCTTGCATAGAATGTGCAATCAGTTGAATGTGTTTACAGAAGTCATTAAGTGGAAAGAGGAGGAATACTACTTAGAGGGTAACTGAAGCAGGGTAGGTCTAGGAATAAAATTCGTTTAGCCATCATATACAAGAGCAATTACATGCATGTATGCATGCGCGTGAACACATAGATTCTGTACATGTGTATGTGTCTTTTTGTTTTTAAATTCACATTTTATTAAACAATTTTTTTATGTTTTTCCACAATCTCCAAGGTGCCCTCCATTTTCTAATTTTTCATATATAAGTGTAAGTATGCATGTATGAAGTTTTTCCGTTTTTCTCAAAGGCTGTAATTACTTTCGAGACAGTACTTCTTGATACACCAAACATTACGGCTGTTTTCGCTACTCTAGCACCTGCCATACGAGCACCAACAATTTGACTTCTTTGAAAGTCCGATAGATTTGTCATTTTCATGAATTTTAATTACTTTTTTCTGATGTTATCTGAAAGGAAACAGCAATTTTGCAAAACATATTAAACAGTATTAGTAATAAATCAAAAAACAAAAGTGAACTAGCTTTTCACGGTTTTGTAGACATTTCAAAATTATGATTCTATGATACTAGGTGTTTCCACTATTTTATCCAACCCCTGTATATACATATATATATATTTGTATCTTGGTTTTACACTTAAATACTATTGTGTGCCTTTTATTACCTCCTAGTCGGCTTTTAACCCATGATCAATGTCTTCCAATGGTTTATCTCAGTTACTGTTCGAAAACTTTTATGCCGTCAGTTCCTCCCGTTGACGTCCTTGGGTAAAGGAATTTTATCGTTAAACCTACTCACCTTCATTGCACCTTTACCCAGAAATCGTCTTCTTGGCACTTAACGTTTGTTAACATATCCACACTATTTTCCATTTTAGGTCACCTACCCTCTAACGAATACATTGATCAGTCATGTATTTTGATTTTTGTTTTTTCATCATTCTTTTTCAACTTGCCACTCGTGCTGTGGCTAGTTTAATAATTCATTTTCTCTTCTCCACTGAGCAATGTAAAGAATGTAGAAATTATTGTACCTGAAGATTAACTAAGCTGTTTGTATGTGCGTGTGTGTTACAACTAGTGTAACAAGCCTCACTTCTGTATGAAATAGTCGTTGTCTGTATTTTACCCGTTTCATTCCTTACTTCTCTTGGTATATGTATATATATACGCACATATGTACTTAAGTATACTGTCAAGCATCGACCAAAAGTGAGGTGATTAGATTTAGCTATTTTACCTGACTCTGGGTGGAGAAGTAGTATGTACCTAGCAGGTTAGGAAGAGCATATAGTAATGTAGTAGTCCCAGACGACAAAATATAAATGGAGGAAAGAGAGCATCAGCCAACATATAACGGTAATCTGCTGCCGAGTGAAACTTAACTAATAAGACAAATGGCTTTCATGTTCTACATTATTACTATCATAAAGAAAATTAAATATAAAATAATTTCTATATTGATTTCGTACTCAGTATTATCTCAATATATGTACAACTAAATTCGTAATTGTAATATTATGTTTCATTCTCTATAGAAGAGTTAAAACATAGTTTTCAGAACAATCAATTTTATTTGATATTAAAACTGAAATAGCAAAATCTATATTTTACGTTCCAGTGGATTGTCGACCAACTCGGTTATTGGTGTCTGAATTTGCATTCATAGTCTTCTCATTTATTCGAATCATTTCAATTATATTTCGTATTCAGAGCATAAAATTACTTTTCATCCATGAATGAATCATTAAATTGTTGACAAGCGAAAGTCCGTACAAATTAATAATATAGCATTTACTAATAATGTTATAATTGGTGACAAATAAATAACGGAACACCACTGCAAAATTTAATGTCATGCGTGGATCTGACAAACAATCACGCACACATAACATATGTCTCTGTGCATTTGAGATCCTACGCATGACATACATATGTTAATAACAACAACACTAGTTATTTCTATTATAGACAGAAGGACTGGAATTTTGAGATGAGGAGAAGTCGATTGCAGAGACCCTAGTACTTGACTGGTATTTATTTCATCGGCCTCGAATTGATAATAAGCAAAGCGGACCTCGGCGGAATTTAAACTTAGAACATATACTCGGAAGAAATACTGTTAAATATTTTCACTGGCATGCTAACAGTAATAATAATAATCTTTTCTACTATAAACACAAGGTCTGAAATTTGGGGGAGGGGTATAGTCGACTACATCGACCCCAGTGTTTCACTAGTATTTAACTTATCGAGCTTGAAAGGATGGAAGGAAAAGTTGTCCTCGGCGGAATTTGAATACTGAAAGAAGAGACGGACGCAATACCACTGAGCATTTCACCCAGCCATTCAACCCAGAAGTGATGAGAGGCAAAGTCAGTCTGGCAGAATTTGAACTCAAACGTGTCCGGAGCGATAACCATACTGCCAGCTAAATAATCATTTGTACATGTGCTAAAACCTTGGAATAAAGGGCTTATCGATTACACCGAAGCCAGTGATCCGCATCACAGTAATTTACAAGATGTTTCTTTATAAATACCAATTATTTCTTTGTTTACCTGCCAGAATTCTTTGAAGTCCACGTGATTTCACTAAAGAGGAAGAACCACCCCAGGTTTTTTCGTCGCATTTTCGTGGGGTTTACCCTTCTTTTGGGGGCTTTCTCTTTATTTCGTATTTTCATTCCGGTTTTCCTGCTTCTTCTTTTGGCATGAGAGAACGATTGCGGTGGTTCTCTTGGGTGTTATGGTTGGAAGCTGAATCACTGCTCACTAAACTCCAGTCCCCGGCACAAAGTAATGCCCTGCAGCAAATACTTTTGGAAGTGATACTAATGTTGCTGACTCAGTTACTCTCTGCCGCTTTCCTTTCTTTTATACTTACAAAACATCTCTCTTATCAATTGATTTTAATTTCCTCAAGTGAAGAACTAGAACTTTTGTCTTACTCCTAATGTCTTATTTCCTTTGTCTGTATTTCCTTAAGTGAGTAAGTACAGCTCTGGTAGGTGTATATGACAGTCGGCGGAATTTACAACTTGCAATTCAAAGTTGATCACGCTTTGATTTCACCTGCACTAACTCTATTCTGATACTTCAATATGAATGAGAGAAATACATGTCGTTTACAGAAGTTAAAGATCATGAAGAACAATAACTAAATTTTTTGGCACCAAAGCATTTCAGAGCGTAAACATACGACGCTCAAATGCATTCAACGTTGAATAATCGAGATCAAGAAATCAAAACTAAATCAGCAAGAGAAAAATATTACAAATCTATTCCAGACTAAATAGAACAATAGATAATATCATAAAACTTACCCCTCTCAATCGAAATAAAGACCCTCAATATTTCCAGTAGTTCTCTTCCTAAATCCTAAATACCCACGACTATGTTATGTCATTTCTTCTTTGTCCTCTCTTGGAATCGATCCTACAACATTGAAACTGTGTCTGGTTGTACACAGTTCACCAACATAAATCATCTTGCAGGAAATTTACCTTATTTGTTCTATGAATATAGAAGCACAGTAAATCCTTAATACTACTTGTATATGCACTGTCCATCCACGAGTCACTTCGTAACCACGAAATTTCAAATTATTTGTTAACAATCAATTCATTTGAGGGTTATTTCTAGGATCATATTATCCAAAGTAGCTTTTCCCTTAATGAGTATTTATAGAATTTGCTCACTATTTCTAGCTACTGGAAGTGTCTTTCTCAGCATAAGGTCGATTGTCTAGACAGGGAAAGAAGATTATGAGACAAATTATGCAATAACATTATGGAATGTGAAGGTGGATTAAATATCTATGTTATATATTCATGAAGAGATCATACAGATTTCTAACAGCAACGAAATAAATGCGATCTGTGACAAAAACACTTCCTTGGCGTCATTAGACATACATACTTACATACACAGATACATATAATCACAAGCACACGCATACGTAAATATGCATGTATACATATATGTAAATTTAGTGTGTATGTATATATATACATCTATATATGTATATATATATATATATATATATATATATATATATATATATATATATATAGTGTGTATTATGCATCTATATATGTATATATATATATATATATATATATATATATATATATATATATATATATATATATATATATATATATATATATATATATATAGTGTGTATGTATATATATGCATTTATATATATATATATATATATATATATATATATATATATTTCATTTCATTTTCATTTTATCTAGTTTCAGTTCATGAGCTGTGGCCATGCTGGGGCAGAACCATTTTAACGATGCGTACTGCCTTAATTCTTCGAAGCGCCGGAGTTTTAATGGTTGCAGCTGATGAAGGGGATGTTTCTATGTGGCCTGCTTGTTTGTTGCACCTTGTTTACCATTTTTGTCCTTGTTCTTTTGCCACGTCATGAACCCAGTTGTGTATCTATATGTACATGTGGATGAACGTATATACATACATGCACATATATATGCATATACTCATATATTGTTTATATATATATATATATATATATATATATATATATATATATATATATATATATATATATACATATATATATATATATATATATATATAAATATATATATATATATATATATATATATATATATATATATATATATATATATATATATATATATATATATATACATACAACTCTATATGAAACTATGCAGGTATATAGATATTTATGTATGTATCTATATCTATACGCACCTGTCTTTCAATCTTTCAATCTGTCTATCTATCTATATATATATTATTAAAAAATATGGCAAAAAATCATATATTAATTAATATCGATTAATTACCAGGAAGCTACACAGGCATATACACCATATAAGAAAAATCTTCCAATTTCCTGAGATGTCCTACATTAAGACATAGTTTCCTTCCATTGTTTTTGCGAATTCTTAATTCCTGCTTCACGGTTGTTTCGGATTTTATCTATCTTCTTGATAACTCGCTGTCACACGTTCATGCAGTTTGACATATATATATATATATATATATATATATATATATATATATATATATATATATATATATATATATATATAATTTTGTTTAAAAGAGTTCCAACACTGTCTGTTTTTTATGTTTTATTTATATTCCTGCAGAAACAATGTGGGGTATAGAATATGGAATATACAATATATAATATAATATGCAATATATAATATAAAATAAAATAACATAAAAATGGATGGCACCATGAAATAAATTATTGAATGTAGATGAAATATTGAGTGTTCAATATAAAGGATCAAATATATAAATATAAATATATAAAGGCGACTCGAATTTCAGGGCTATTTCCCTTCGTCATGGCCGGTATGACAGACTTTAACAGACTGTTAAAGTCTGTCATACCGGCCATGACGAAGGGAAATAGCCCTGAAACTCGAGTCGCCTTTATATATTTATATTTATATATTTGATCCTTTATATTGAACACTCAATATTTCATCTACATTCAATACTTTATTTCATGGTGCCATCCATTTTTATGTTATTTTATTTTATATTATATATTGTATATTATATTATATATTGTATATTCCATATTCTATACCCCACATTGTTTCTGCAGGAATATAAATAAAACATAAAAAAACAGACAGTGTTGGAACTCTTTTAAACAAAATAATATATTCCTCTATACACAATCATACAAAAAACCCACCTTTTTTGTATTTATTTTTACTCGCATATATATATATATATATATATATATATATATATATATATATACACTCGTTTTTGGTAGGTGAGTTCAGTAAAGAATTTAGATTCAAAATTGAATGTGGCATTTACGTTTAGTCACCAGAATATAGTATGTTATTATCCAAACAATTCCAAAGACAAGGTGATCAAAAATCAAAAAATGCAACATGGATTTTATAGATTATTGCAATACGCACGTTTCATGCTACTCCATTTATTTAAGCAATACGAGTATTACATTAAATGTAAAATGCAGAGCAATCTTCATCCGCACAAGGATAGAGAAAATTTACTGAACATTTCATTTCAGCAGAATGAACATATTACTGTTGTAACAACATTTAAACAATCTAAGTGGGAAAGAAGAATATAAAAAAAACATCTTGACATAGCCAAGCCTAGCAGGCTAGCAATTAATTCTAGGTAGAATTCTAACTGTCCCTGATTTTATTTGTTTCTTATCTAGTGATTTAAAGCTTGAGGGGGCAATCAACCTTTCACTTATAAGGAAAGGGAAGGGGTAAACATTATACATGGATATGCTTATAAAGATTCCTTTTTACTAATTCTCTTCCTTATTCTTTCAATGAATGATTTATTGTTGCTAAGGATGATGAATAAAGCATCATCCCTATATAAACCGTATAAACCGCCCCTTAGCTCCGGGATTTCATTATTTAAGCTATATAAGAGGTATGCTCCTACTAGATTCGTAATTTCAGCCGAGTCACTCGACCCCCATCGCGATATCCAAGTTATCTGGAGTATCGGCCCTACTCTAGGACCACGGTATCCAGGGTGGATAAAATAGAAATTCAAGGGAAGCTGGTTTGGAGATAGAGATATAAATAACCACCATTACACTTTACACACACAACATATTTATACATGTATACACACATACATACACACAAACAAACATATATACATACATACATATATATATATATATATATATATATATATATATATATATATATATATATATATATATATATATATATATATATATATATATATATATATATATATATATATACTGAGTGAAAAAACGAACGAGAGATAAACAGAAGGTCAGCAATTCTTTATCAGTTATCGACCAATTGGTGATATTCAGTTTCGCACACACACGAGACCGCTGAAATCTACAAGTATTTTTCATTCTTGCTCTCTGTTTATTTTCTCTTATTTTGGGTATGCAACCAGTAAGTAATCACACAGTGATAGTGCTATAAGTTCGGCTTTGACAGAGATTTAAATGTTGAGTGGAGAGAGAGAAAGAAGAATAAGAAGAAAAGGCAGGGAGAAGGAGAAGAATCTCTATGATATAGGGGGAAGTAATAAATGTCAAAAAGATGAAACTGAGAGACGTGGGTAGCAAGTAAAATTAAGATCATGATCAAAGGCAGAGCCACTGTTGGTCAGGCCCTTAAAACAATTAAGGACGGTAGCTAGCTATACAAAGACAGAGGAAGATATAAGTAATGAACTGAAGGAACAGAGGTTGTGGTAAAAGAGGAGGTGTATATGTGAACGTGTGGAGGATGGTACAAGGAGAATACAGGAAGAAAATAATGTTAGAATAGCTAAATAATATAGAACTACAATCGAAGTTAGGAGAAATCAGGAAAAAATGGACATAATGGGCAAAAGTGGAATATGATTTCTGCTTACGTGAGATGATTACCTCAGAGAACATATTGAGTATAGAGGTATCATGACAGTGAAGGATGAGAAACTTGTCAGCCAGCCACATTGTTCTAGGTTCAGTCCCACTGTGTCGCATCTAGACTAGGTGTCTTCAACTGTAGCTTCAGGCTTACCAAAGTATTTGTACCTGTGCCTTCCCTGCACCTCTTCACAACCCAAGTTTGTTTGTGTTTACGTGGCCGTTATCTAGCGGTTCAGTGATAGAGACTGATTGAATATGTACAAGTCTTCGAAAAACAGAGGTCAATTCATTCGATTAAACTCAACTAAATAATTAAAATATAACAAGTTTGTATGTGCGTGTAAACACATTGACGCACACACACAGACACAGTCACACACACACACACACACACACACACACACACACACACACACACACACACAAGTATATGAGTGAGCACCGAAACGCGTATTTGTAAGTATGAGTTTATGCGTGCGCTTGTCTGATCGTCTATAAATCTCTCTGTCTCTATCTATATATTTATATATGTATGTATATATATATATATATATATATATATATATATATATATATATATATATATATATATATATATATATATATATATATATAAACATAATTAAGGGATCAGCAACAGTTGCTTCACGACATACTGAAGTTCAGAAATAGCAGTTAAAATGTTGAAACTCCAACAGATAGCCTTACCTGTAACTCACAAAGGCAAAAGAAGAAAAAAAAATAACGAACTAAACTAGACATAGTTAATCATGTACATGTTTCTGGCGTAGAAGGAAAAACTCTTCATTACCTCATCAGTATGATATTCCAGTTGCAAATTCGACGATGCTAACAATTGTGCATGTATGACTGAGCGCCATCATAACAATCGACACAATTTGAAAGCATCTCCGAACCTGCATAGGCCAGCCAGCTCATCATCCCTCCTCAAGAAATTACCATGTGCGTCGCAGGCAATACCGCAGACAATCTGCGGTTTACTATCCGGGAGTGAATAATTATTGCAATTAAAAGGGTAAAGGATTATCAATTTATTCATTTATTAATAAATTAACGATTAATAATTTTTACCAAGCCCTTCGGTATGTGAGCACCGTTATCGGTGAGGAACTTATTTTAAAGTTCTTATACATTTATAAACATAATTAAGGGATCAGCAACAGTTGCTTCACCACATACCGAAGTTCAGAAACAGCAGCTAAAATGCTGAAACTCCAACAGGTTGGCCTATGTGGGTTCGGAGGTGCTTCCAAGTTTTGTCGATGCATGATGTTCACTCTGTCATACATGCACAATTGCTAGCACCGTCGAATCTACAACGGGAATATCATACTGAAGAGGAAATGGAGTTTTATCGCTCCTAAGCCAGAAACGCGTCTATGATTAACTTCGAATGGTTAGTTTTCATTGTTCTTTCTTCTTGTTTTGCCTTTGTGGGTTACAAGTAATGCTATCTGTTGGAGTCTCAGCATTTTGGCTGTTATTTCTGAACTTCGGTATGTGGTGAAGCAACTGTTTTGCTGATCCCTTAATTATGTTTATAAATGTATAAGAACTTTTAAATGAGTTCTCCACCGATAACGGTGTTTACATACCGAAGGGCTTGGTAAAAAATTATTAATTGTTAATTTATTAATAAATTAATAAATTGATAAACCTTTACCCTTTTAATTGTAATAATTATATATATATATATACACATACATTACATATATATATATATATATGTATATATATATATGGGAGAATATACAAAAAATAACAACAGACGAGGACAGGTGGTGTAAATAACAAAAGTATATATTAGTATGACGCTCGGGAATACGGAAAGTCTTTGACGTTTCGAGCTACGCTCTTCAACAGAAAGAATACGGAGACAAGGAGAAAAACACGGAGAAAAAAAATTGAATAGTGTTCAGTCAACGGTCAATCATAATAATGGCCGATCATAACAATGACTGACCGGAAGTTAGAAATTCTTATTTCAGGAGAGCTAAGAAAGGGGGAGATAACAAACGGTGATCGGGAACGAGGGGCTGTGTGTGGGAGGTAGACTGCTGGTGATCTTGACGTATGTAGTGTGAAAATGGGGGAAGGGAGAAAGGGAGAAAGTAGTTGGTCAGTTGTAGTGTGTGCGTGGTGTGATGCGAGGGTATTGGTGTGGTGTGCGTGGTGTGATGCAAGGGTATTGGTGTGCTGTGATGTGAGGGTGTTGGGAGGTGGGGAAGGCATGGGTGGAGTGTGGGGTAGAGGTAGGGGTATGTGGGTAGGGGTGGGTGGTGGGTGTAAGGAATTGGATGGGGTGGAGTGGGAAGGTAGAGTAGGAGTGTGTTGGGGTGTGGTGGGATGAGCTTATGAGGGGGTGTTGACGAGGAGGGAGAAGGGGAAGGTGGATGTAAGAGAGGGGGAAGATGGGTATGGGAGGGGAGGGGAAGAGAGGAGAGAGGGTGGGTATAAGAGAGGGAAGGGGGATTGAGAGAGGGGGAAGGTGGGTATGGGGGGAGAAAGAGGGGAAGGTGGGTATGGGGGGAGAAAGAGAGGAAGAGAAAGAGAGGAAGAGAAAGAGAGTGAGAGAGAGGGAAGAGGGGTATGGGGGGGGGGAAGAAAAGAAGAGAAAGAGAGAGAGAGAGAGGGGAAGAGAGTGAGAGAGTAAGGGTGAGAGAGTAAGAGAGTAAGAGTGTAGAGAGTAGGAGAGTAAGAGTGTAGAGAGTAAGAGTGAGAGAGGGGGAGTACGGGGGAGGGGGGAGTACGAGAGAAGAGAGTGAGAGAGAGTAAGAGAGAGGAGAGAAAGAGGAGTGAAAGAGTAGGAGAGTAAGAGTGTAGAGAGTAAGAGTGAGAGAGGGGGGAGTACGAGAGAAGAGAGTGAGAGAGAGTAAGAGAGAGGAGAGAAAGAGTAGGGGTGAAGAGAAGTGGGAGTGGAGAGAAGTATGAAGAGAGGTGAAGAGACGTACAAAGAAGTAGGAGTCGGAGCAGGAGGTGGGGGAGGGGAGAGATGGGTGGTAGGAGGGAGGGTGGGGGAGAGAGACAGGAGGAGGGGGTTAGATGAAGAGTGGAGGGGAGTTGAGCCCATGTGGCGCAAAGGTGCGAAGATAGAAGATTATCCCTGTTCACGGCGCAAACGGGAGTCCGGATGGCCCCTGTGCATGGACAATCCAAACACAGACAGGTGTTGCCGCAAGGAGTGGCCGGCAGAACGGAAGTGGCGTGACACCGGGGTGTCATTGCCGACGTTGATATCTCGGAGGTGTTCCGCGAATCGGTCGGCCAGGCGCCGCCCCGTTTGTCCGATGTACAGGGATTGGCAGAGAGAGCAGGAGAGGCAATATATGATGTTGGTAGACGTGCAGGTGAAGGAGTCGGTGATGCGATAGGGTCGGTGATGGGTGCTGCTGAGGAGGTTGGTGTTGGAGAGGTAAGGGCAAGTGCGGCAGCGTGGGCGGGAGCAGGGGAACGAGCCAGGTTGGGAGGTTGGGTTGGGGAAGAAGCTGTGGACCAAGAGGTTGTGGGCTCGTTTGAAGGAGGGGAGGGGTCGATTAGGGAAGATGTGGGAGGTGGAGGGGTCGGACTGGAGGCGCCGAAAAGCTCGGAGAATGGAGCGTTGGAGGGGTAGGGTGGTGGGATGGTAGGTGAAGGGAAAAGGGAGGCGGGAAACGGCAGGGCGGGTTCGGGGGGAGAGAGCAGATGCACGGTCCACAGAACGTGCTCTGGCAAGGGCGGTGTGGATGGTGGTGGGTGGATATCCACGCAGGCTAAAGTGGTGAGCCATGAGTTGAGACTGAGTCTCAAAGTCATGGCTGTCGCTACAAAGTCTGCGTAGACGGAGGAATTGGGAATAGGGGATGGAAAGTTTTGTGTGTCTAGGGTGGGAGGAGGAGAAGTTGAGATTGGAGTGTGAGTCTGTGTGTTTGTAGTGGATGGAGGTGCTAAGGGCGGAGTGGAGGATGCTGACCGAAATGTCGAGAAAGGGGACAGAGGTGTCAGAGACAGTACAGGAGAAGTGGAGGGCAGGATGGAAAGATTGAACGAAAGAGAGGAACGAGTCAAGATGTTCGCGGGAGAGAGAGGTGGCACCGATACAGTCGTCGATATACCGACCGTATAGTTCGGGAGTGGGACCAGTGAAACTGGAGAATATTTGGGCCTCAACATAACCAACGAAGAGGTTCGCGTAGTTGGGGCCCATTCTCGTCCCCATGGCCACTCCCGAGCTTTGCTGGTAGATATCTCCCGCGAACGAGAAGCAGTTGAGAGATAGGACAAGTTCGGCCAGACGAATGAGTGTGGAGGTGTCGGGTTGTGGGTTGGGGCGTTGGTCTAGAAAAAACTTCAGGGCACACAGCCCCTCGTCGTGGGGGATCACTGTATAGAGGCTCTGGATGTCTAGAGTGAAGAGAAGCTTAGAAGGGCCGGGAGGGAAAGAGAAAGAGTTGAATAGACGAAGCGCGTGGTTAGTGTAATGAATGTGGGAAGGGAGAGAAGCCACTAGGGGGGCGAGGACACGGTCTAGGTATTTTGAGATAAGCTCGGTGGGGCAGTTGCAGGCGGAGACGATGGGGCGGCCAGGGTTGTTCGGTTTATGGATCTTGGGGAGGAAGTAAATGGTGGGGGTGCGTGGGGTGCGAACAATAAGGTTGGAGGCGGTGGCGGGGAGACGGGAAGAGAGGATGAGGTCATGGATAGTGGAGGACACAGTCTGTTGGTAGCTGGGCGTGGGGTCGGAGGGCAGAGGGCGGTAGAATGAGGTATCTCGAAGTTGACGGAGAGCTTCGGCCTCGTAGAGGTCCGCGCGCCATACTACCACGGCTCCACCCTTATCAGCCGGTTTTATGATGATGTCCGTGCGGCGTCGGAGGGATCGAAGGGCCGAGAGTTCGGCTGGGGAGATGTTGAGTCGAGATGGACGCCTGGAAAAGTTAAACCGGCCCACAGCGCGTTGGCAGGCGCCCGCGAAAAGATCAACTGCCTGGAACTGGCCAGGAGCAGGCGTCCACTGGGATGGTCGTCGGCCCAGGTCAGTGAAGCAGTCCTCGTTGGGTGCGGGTGGTGTGTTATGGAAAAGCGCACCCAACCTAACGCGGCGCACAAAGCTGTGGACATCAGCACGGGTTTGAAATTCCTTGCAGGATGGAGTGAGTGGGATGAAGCGCAGACCCCTATTGAGGACGGAGCGCTCCGCCTCAGAGAGAGGAAGATCTGGGGGAATGGTAACGACAGGCTGAAGTGGAGAAGGGGTGGGTGGAATAGAAGTAGGAGGGGATGAAGTAGGGTTAGGAGGGGCGGTCGGGATGGTGGAGGGCTGGGAGGGAGGGGGTGGAGTGTGTGTGGGAGAGGCAGGGTGGTTGGGTGTGGGTGGGGAATGCACATCAGGGAGGGAGAAGGGTGGTGGAGGGGTTGGGGTAGTGGCATCGGGTGTAGAGGAATGGAGGAGTGAGTGAAGTTTGCGGAGCTTCGTGTCGGTAAGAAATGCATGAAAGAGATGATTAAGTTGAATGATAAAGCGCAATGTATTGTGAGCATGGGAGGGTGACAGAGAGGAGAAAAATATGGAAAAGGCTGGAGGAAGAAGGCGGTCGATAAATCTGTGTGTGTGTGTGTGTGTGTGTGTGTGTGTGTGTGTATGTATGTACTCATGTAACTGTGTTCTTATATGTATATATATTTGTGTGTTTTGGAGTGTATAGAAACTTTGATGATACAGATTGAAAGTTTCTGCAGATGAAGAAAGATAGATTGCTAAGATATATATATATATATATATATATATATATAATTTATAAGCGGTAATGATTACTAGATTATCTCTTTAGAGTAGCGTTATTAAATGTGCATGGTGCACCTGTAACCATACAGACACCTGCCAGACATATTAGATTCTGAGGGTACATAAATTATTATTAGGACGGAAATGATGACAGCAATTCAAAAGAATTATACAAATTATAGAACGTCACAAGATGTTAGAAAGAAATAGTCTAACAGGCATATTAATTTCACATCTGTTTTTCTGTCTCTCTTTCTTACTATCTAATTTATTTACCTCTTACGCATCAAACATATTTACTTCATGCACACACACACACACACACACCCACACATATGTGTGTGTGTGTGTGTGTGTGTGTGTATGTGTGTGTGTGTGTGTGTGTGGGTGTGTGTGTGTGTGAATGACTTTTGACCAATGTTATTTTTCTTTTTCTTTTGACATTCGATAGTCGTTAATTTTAGCTTACTTTACAAGCAAATAGAATGTAATTTTGTTTACAGCTATTACTTCAGCGTTAATTTTGACATGGTGTGCAAAAACGAAAATTTTCGCCATATTTTGTGTTTTTATTTTCGTAAATGCAAGAAAGCTGCTGAGGTTCACAGAGTCATGTGAAATTTATAGTTAGGGTTAGGGTTAGGGTTCTGCATAACTGAACACGCATGTCAAAAATGGTTTTTAACATTCTGTTCTGAAGATTTTCCACCCAAAGATAACTAACGTTGAGGTCGACCCACTGAAGTTGGTAAAGACCGAATCGAAGCCATAATTGAATCTGATTGTCATATAACTGTTTGAGAGATTGCAGAGAGGTTAAGTGTATCACACACAACAAATGAAAATCACTTAAAATATCATAGACTCGTTAGGAGGATCGATATTTGAGTTCCACATAAATTGAAATAGATTAACGTAGGACAACCAAAAAATATTTGTGATATGCATCTCAAACGCAATGAAATCGACCTGTTTTTTAAGCGAATCTTCACTGGTGATGAAATATGAATTGTCTACAATAACATAAATCGAAAACGATCATGGTACTAGCGTAATGAACCAGCACAAACCGCATCGAAAGCTGAATTGCATCAAAAAAGGTCATACTGTCAATATGGTAGGATTACACACCGACACACACATACACTCACACATATATGTATGTATGCATGTGTGTATATAAATAAAATATAAAGATAACATGTAGATAAGATTTTATCGAGTAGCTAGCGTGTAAACCAACTAACGAAATAAATTAATACAAGGTATGTAATTCTTTCCTATATATATAAAGTACGTTATATTTAGGGCTATACCTGTGCGTAAAAGCCACACACTTTAATGGGACTCTAAAGTCAAACTACTTCAATAAGTATACACATGCGCCGACATTGAGGGAATTAAAGCTAGGAGAAATTCCTTCAATAAAAAAAAGGTTTAGTCGTATACCATTAATGATTTCATGGTCACCATGTATTACCATTTTCTCATGTTCCTGAATATGAACATAACCGTAATAAATAAATATATTAACATCTGTACATACCAAAGGAACACAACGCATCCGCTAGCGCATATACAAATGTTTACACTTATAAATCCAATTTAAAGGGATCTGTGACTAGTTCATCTCGCCACGTCTGTATAATCGTAAGGATTCAGCACTGAATATATTCCGGGTCAATATTTGTAAATAAAATATATGAATAATATATGAATAAAATCTATATAAGATTTTATCGAGTAGCCAGCGTGTAAACCAACTAAGGACCAAAATCAATATAACGTACCTAATTTTTTACTCTATATATAAAATACCTTATGATATCTATATGTACATCTATATATATATATATATATATATATATATATATATATATATATATATATATATATATATAAGTCAGTGAATAGTTTTTGTAATAGGTTAAAAATACCATATGTTAGAAATTTCATTGATGAAGTTAATTTAAGTAATGTAATTGGAAATGATAAAACCAAAAAAACATTTGCCGGAAAATGTTAAGACATATAAATGTCAACATTTGTTATAAACTTGGTAAGAAGAAATGTAATAACTTATCTAATTATAATAAGCTGCTATCTAAAATCAGTCTTGAATGTTTGAAAGAAATATAGTTATGAGATTGTGAATGTGATAATTCGGAATTTTGTTATAAAGAAACAAAGCATGTTTATACAGGAAATTTGGATATTATTAAAAATAGGCAACTAAGAGACATTATGAGTAAAGAGACAAAAAAAAAAAGAGAACTAAGTAGAATTAGTAAATATAATTTAAAGAAAGTTATATTAATGAGTTCATACAATAGCTGGGTTAGCAAATTAACTTATATGTTAGTTAAATATTTAAAGAAATCCGATAATTGGATAGATATAAACCACTAGTTAAAGAATATATAGATGGATTACATAAAAGCTATGTAATGGCAGCAGATAAAGCAGCAGGGAATTTTGTAGTAGTTGCGAAACATATTATATGATGGTTGTTGGTAAAGCGTTAGGAGTGGATAAGGAATTTAAATTTATAGCTAACAACACATACAAAAATAGAAATATTAATATTTCTAAGTCTCTCTAAAGGAGACTACGGCAGCGGTACAGGATATTAATAGTTATCGCCAAGCTAACATAACAGTCCTGAAAAACATGAGGAATGCTGCCGTTGATTAGCTCCAAGAGGAAATCGCTTGTAGCTAGCTATGTGACACACACGAACCTGTGTCCATTATAACCTTCGAACAGGGGAGGTCAGTCACTTCCCCTTGCTGGTCTGACATCTACAAACTAGGTTCAGGGTATTTTCCCCTTATCAATATAGAGCAGCCGGACTAGGCAGGTGTCGCTACTTACCCTCTGTTCGAAGGACTATTTACCTAAATTCACTGGTTATCAAAAATAGAAATATTAATATGTCTACGTCTCTCTAAAGGAGTCTACGGCAGTGGTACTGGATATTAATATTTATCGCCAAGCCAACATGGCAGTCCAGAAAAATAGGACGAATGCTGCCGTTGATTAGCTCCAAGAGGCCATCGCCTCAAGCTAGCTATGTGACACACAAACCTGTAGATGTCAGACCAGCAAGGGGAAGCGGCTGACCTCCCCTGTTTGAATGTTATAATGGACACAGGTTCGTGTGTCACATAGCTAGCTAGAGGTCATTTCCTCTTGGAGCTTATCAACGGCAGCATTCGTTCTATTTTTCCGGACTGCCATGTTAGCTTGGCGATAACTATTAATATCCAGTACTGCTGCCGTAGTCTCCTTTAGAGAGACTTAGACATATTAATATTTCTATTTTTGTACGTGTTTTTAGATATAAACATAAATACCTTATCTACTCCTAACTATTTATCAGCAACCATCATATAATATTTTTACAAATTACTACAAATTCCCTGCTGCTTTATCTGCTGGTACTATTACATAACTTTTATGTAATTCATCTATATATTCTTTAACTAGTGGTTTATACAGAACTGAATCTTTCCCCATCCACTTATCGTAATTCTTTAAATATTCAACTACCATATAAGTTAATTTGCTAACCCAGCTATTTTTGGAGTGTTAAATCAACTAAGAAATTTCTGGATAGACTGATCAAATGTAACAAAGTTATGAATAAGTATGTGTATGATTTTTCGACACTATATACAAAGCTGAAACTTAAATGTGTAGAAGATTTTATCTTTAGAATATTAGATATCATTTTTAATAATGGATATAAATGTATATATTAAAAGAATGGTAAAGGTTTCTTATCTAATTGTTGCTATAAGTGATATACTAATATAAGTAAAAGAAAGATGAAAGAAACGGTTAGTTTTATTGTTAATTCGTTTGTAATATTTGCGGGTAGAGTGTTTGAGCAAGTTAGGGGAATTCCAATGGGTGGCAATTTAGCCCCCTATTGGATGATCTTTATCTTTCTTCATGCGAGTTCCTTTTTCTTAAAGACCTATGTGCGAGGAAAAATGTGAGTTTGTTTAAACCACTTCATGGATGCTGCTGATACATAGATGATATATTTATACCTAATTATGGTTTCTTCGAATTTTTACTCAGAAAAATATACCCTAGTGAGTTTATAGTCGCCAGAAATGATAACAATACAAGAAGTATTAATTATTTAGATGTTAATCTAATAATTAAGGATAATAATGGAATATATAATGGCATTTAAAATAAAACACTTGGTTTCCAAGTGGCTTTAATGCCATGGTTCAGTAGTTGAATTCCTTCTTTCATTGAGCAAATTGTTAAATATAGTACTATTATTAATTATGCTAATAAATTTTTGGAAAGAATAAATAAACTGTTAAGACATTTAATAAAACAAGGATATAAATATGGTAAACAGTTTACAACTTCTAATCACTGTTTATGTGGGAAACTTGAAATTTTAAGTAAATATAGGGTAATATCTGGTTTTTAACTTAGCAAATATTTGTGAGGATTTGAAATGTTTACGATTCGAGTTCTTTGCTTACTACGTCACCAATATTGTTTGAGACAATAGAGGAAGTAGTAACTACGCACTACATCATCAATAGTTAAGATAGTCCTTTTAAATTCTTGGACATGGTACCGCGTGGCTGTTAAAATTTGTAGTCTTATTATCTTTTAAACAGTTTTTAGCTTTAAACATAGCAAGGTTTTATGATAAAAGTTAATTACAAGTACTTTTATTTGTTCCTACTTAATAAGATTTTATGTTTCTATTAGTTACTGGTAATTTAATATTATGGCTTGTAGTGGTGATATATTAATGAGTATTTAGTGCTTTATCATTATCTTTTGAATGATGAAATAATGTACTTCACTTACAATTGTTATATTATTAGTTAAATTAAATTCAATCGTGTTTTGTTTTGGAGAGATTTATATAAAGCGTTAACTTTTTTTTTATCATAGTTGTAACTACGGAAGACTGGTGGGATTATTATTTTTATGGACTTAAAGATTGGTCGCTATTTAGCATTTAATTTAGTTATTGCAGGTTTACTATTAATACTGATACGATGTACATTGGTTTATGCGTTTCTTTGTTGTAATTTTATTAAAGTTAGTGATTAATCCTGCCTATAAATTGAATGAATGTGGTGCACTTTTATATTATACTATGGAAAACCGTAGGGATTATAATTTTTGCATGACTTAATGATTTGGTCACTGATTAGTTACGTATTTAGGAGTTGGCTGCAATTTAATTATTGAATTTATTTACCGATACGGTTGTAAAAGTTGGTGGAAAAATATTAAACTTATTTACCAATACGTTTGTACATAAGGCAAATCTGTATGAAAGTTGTATAGAAAAGAAGGCTTATTTTTATTCACATAAGATTTTTAATAAATAAATTTATTATCTGTTTTATATCTGTTTCATTATATATAAACATAAATCGGTCCTCAAATAACTTACGCTCCCTGTACATACACACACACACACACACACACACACACATACACACACACACACACACACACACACACACACACACACACACACACACACACACATACATTGGGCTTCGTTTAGTTTCTGTTTACTGACCCTATTGTAGAAAACGCTTCAACAAACTGTCACGAGTGAGACAGAAAACAGAACCGTATATATATATATGTATATACATATATGTATATATATGTACATACATACATACATATACATATACGTATATATATATATATGTATATATATATATATATATATATATATATATATATATATATATATATATATATATATATATATATAAATACAGGGCAAAAATTATTAATAAATAATAAATTTTACCAGTCGTCAGCATGTGTAATAAAAGTCAGGAAACATACATATTTCCATATAATTGTGTATAAAATTTTTTACGTGCTGAGAATTCCACCAGGTGGACTTCTCACATACTGAAAAGGGCAGTCAAATTACAAAACCGGAAAGGAAAGTGCAACGTGCCCTATGGAAGAATCTTTCCTTTCGTGGTTTGGGTTTTGACTGCCCTTTTCATGTGAGAAATCCACATGGTGGGCTTATTTTCGTGTATAACTTTGATACACTATTACACACACACACACACACATATACGTATACAGGCGTGGATAGTCACTTTCACGAACTGTCATGTTTCGAATCTGTTTTTCCCACAATACCACTTGACGACCAGTGTTGATGTGTTTATATCCCCTAACTTAGCTGTTCTGCGAACAATTGAAAAAGTACCAGGCTTAAAATAAAAAAAAATAATTACTGGGCTTGATTCCTTCGATAGACAGTTTTTCAAGGTGGCGTACCAACATTTTTGCATTCTAATGACTGAAACAAGTAAAAGACAAAAACACTATGTGTGTGTATATTTGTGTGTGTATTTGTCAATATATATATATATATATATATGTATATATATATATATATATATATATATATATATATATATATATATATATATATACATATATGCATACACACTCACACACACACACACACACACACACACGCACACACACACACGCACACACACACACGGGACTTATATACGTGGTGATATATTTGATTAGAGTGAAATGTAAACTAGATTTAACAACTCTGGAAATTTTGAGCAATTTTCAAACAGGTGTTTCAGTTATGAATCTACGTAATTGGTTATTCGCAAGTTATATGCACTCCTACCTACCTACCTACCTACCTACCTACCTACCTACCTACATACATACATACATACCTACCTACCTACGTACCCAAATACCTACCTACCTACCTACCTACCTAACTAACTACCTACCTACCTAACTAACTATCTAACTACCTGCATACATACACACACATGTATGTATTTATGTATATATTTGTATAGTTGTGGTGCGTTCCGTTAAGAAAGTATTAGAGTACACATAGAGCTCGTTCACCCTTAGAATTCCCAAATAGCCGGTAGTTTTATTATGTATTGATCTTATTATACAGGTAAATTAAATCGTTAGCTAATTTAATAAATTTAAATTAAAATCCTGTATATATACGTAGACCTATATGTATCGAAGCATTTGTAGTGATCCTTAAAAAGCTGCCTAACCGTACCTACTCTTCCATTTGACTCTTTTACTCTTTATTATATATATATAGATGGAGACAGGGGGAGAGAAAGATAGAGTGATAGATATATATGTCTCTATGTATGAATGTATCTGCATGCATGTACATATATTATATACGTATATGGGTGTCTCTGTGTGTGCGTGTAGTTATATGCATATACGTAGTACGAAAGAGTATGAAATGAACAGGCTTCATAAATTTATATATCTATCTCAGTACGTATTTATATATATATATATATATATATATATATATATATATATATACGCATCTTATATTACATTGTATTGGTGGGAAAAGGACAACAAAAACCAAGGCAGGACGAGCATTTCAACTCATTTAAGATACTGTAATTGGCAAAAGGTGAATTTGATGTTTTACAGCTGTTTCTGGGATATCCCAAGTGATAAGCTAGCATGTCTAGACACGGAAATTCACAGTTTATGAGGAATGAAAGGAGAATGAAGGGTAAAAGTAGAACTAGTGGTAATAGTAAGACTATTCTATTTTATTCTTCTATTTTATTCCTTATAGACGGTAAATTCCCCTGTCGAGAACTTTCAGACATACTCATATTGTCTGTGATGACGGTATACCCAGTGCACGGATAGGCTAGCCTATCACTTGGTTTATCCCAGAAACAGCTGTAAGACTTCAAATTCCCCTTACCCTAATTAAATTATTCTAAATGACTTGCAATACACGTCCTGCTTTGGTATTTGTTGTCCTTTTACCTCTAATATAATTTCTATCTGTTTACACGGAAGCCTAATACGGATCCCTGGCCCCAGTCACAGCTATGAACTAGGAACCTAACGGATAATCAATTATAGCACTTACGTAACTTACATATTCGTTTAGATCACCAGTCAATTAAAGCCCTCATATATATATATATATATATATATATATATATATATATATATATATATATATATATATATATATATATATATATATATATATATATATATATATATATATATATATGTGAGACTACAAAATGTCATCGCTCCACCACAACTCTAAAGTTCGTTGCTGTACCTTCATCTCTGTTCTTGCTAGAGTATATCTTGCACAATGAAAACTTGAATATGTACCAGATTTCAGCCTGCACTAAGCCGACTTGGTGTTCTTTTCACGCAGGACTGTATTCCGGTAAAGTAGACAATTATACTGGAATATATCTGTTACTAGCAATGTTAGCATCTACTCACAGTTCCTCTACATGTGGCAAACTTGAACCTGTTTCTGTGCATTAAGAGGTACGGCATGACCTCCTCACGATATAATAAAGTGTGCTGATTATATGATGACCTTTGGGACAGTGGAATACGTACTTACCACAAATAGCCGGAAAGCTGATACATTTACGTGATTAGAGGCTATGTATGACAGATCACGCAAATCAGGCCATAAATGCCAACAGAAGCTATGTAGGTATTCGACACATCTACCTGGTATTTCAATGATGGCTTTTGCATGTCTATATGTGGTTAAGACTGACAACCTCATAATACATTCTTCCTAGTTGAACTCAACTTGAAGTTCGAAAACGAATCAAACTTTGAACTCTTAGCTGATCCTTCAGCTCAGTGCTCCACGGTGCCTTCTGAACATTTGAATTTCTTATTGCTAGTGTTGAGTTAATTTTGATCCTATATGTATGTATTTGAACAATTTTCGTAGATCTAGAATCTACTAAAGAGGGTTCATAAATTCAGTCAGACGATAAAGCTGAGTCAGTATTAAACCCTTGCAGGTAGGTTTAAGTTATCGATATAAGAGAGATGGTTTATAAGTTTCGTGTATCATTTATAACTAATTGTAGTCCTATGCATCAAATATATTGAAGGCGTCAAACCTGCGAGAAGCAGGAGATAAGGGACAGAACTGAGTCTCCATGAAAGATTAATTTTCTTATGGATATACTACTTGCTTCAATTATCTCTTTGTCTTGAAGTGGTGTGATGCAATGCATGTATAAATGAAGAAGCTTTAATTGTATGGAGAGCTCCAATATCCAATAGTGCTGCATGTTATCAAATGATTTTTGGTAATCAATGCATGCTATGCTATAGTATTTGTTTGTCATCTTTGTGTCTTTGCTGTCTTTGATAATTGCGCAATTCACTTGTAACCGCTATTTACAGCCAAAGCATCTCCAACTGGCATTTTTTATACTTCTCTGGTAAGACGTTATTGTTTTTCCAAATGATAACCACTCTGTTATAAATGGAAGGGACTTGCTGGAAAATAACTGATAGACCTGTATAATTAAACAATAAAAAGTACCAAGGAGAAATAACTGAAGTAGCCTTACGGTATTTATTGCTCACCCCTAAGCATCAAAAACTCTACGTTTGAGTGTCTCTTGCGATTTTTACATTTTTTAAGTAGTTGAGGTGGGTGGTTATATCAATCAAAATTGACTTACATTCGAGCTGAGTAATTACAAGGATGAATAGAATGCCATAGGTTATTTTAAAGGCAGTGACCTGGCAGAATTGTTGGTACGCCGAGCGAGATGTTTAGCGGCATGTCGCCTATCTTTACAGTCTGTGTTTCAAACTCCGTCGAGGTCTACGTTGTCTTTTATCCTTTCGGGGTGGATAAAATAAGTACCACTTGAAGACTGGGGTCGATGCAAACGACTTACTCCTCCCAAGATCTTACTGGCCTTGTGCCAATGTTTGAAATCATCATCATCGACATCATCGTTATCATTATTATTATTATTGATTTGGCTCATGTTCGGTCTTATGGCTGGCAGGATTTATATGTGTTGCGGGTTACTACCTGTAACCTTAGGTATCCACTTGCTTTTAGTAGTCTTTCATGTACTTAGAACATTCCTGATAATCGTTCCTGTTCCTAAGTGTTAAACTTCCTGTAGAAGCTCTACGAGAAATTCTGCTCCAACCTCCTTCAACCTTAACGCTTTTCATATTGTAAATTCTTCTTCTTCTTCTTCTTCTTCTTCTTCTTCTTCTTCTTCTTCTTCTTCTTCTTCTTCTTCTTCTTCTTCTTCTTCTTCTTCTTCTTCTTCTTCTTCTTCTTCTTCTTCGTCGTCGTCGTCGTCGTCCTCGTCGTCATCGTTCTACTCAGTCTCCTCCTCTTCCTTCATATTTTCACTTCATATACTTCAAAACTATGTTTATGGATGTAGTAAATTATGCAATATATACATTCTACAGTATTCAAGATATTTATGCGAGAGAAACATCAAATATCCTTTGCCCTATGTGGAAACTGCAAGAGCTACTCATAAGTTTTGCAAGCATTTCTTCCCGATCCATTGCAATGTGGAAACAATTTCCGAATCATCAGCAGGTATCTCAATGTTACAAGCGTTTCGCCCCGTAGCCTGTACTCTTTGTTTCAGTGCCACAGCGAGGAATGATCTACTCTTCCCTTGCAGAAATTACCTTATTTCCACCCCCCCCACACACACACGTGCGCGCACGCAGCCCCCACTCACACATGTATATATATATATATATATATATATATATATATATATATATATATATATATATATATATATATATATATATATATATATATATACGATAGAAATAAGATGGTATTTTCGAACGTAGAATTACAGTTAGAACAGCAGAAACACGTAGTTGTTCTATGAAGTTTGTTCTATATAGCATTTAATTCGGCGAGAAGTTTAGCTTAATAGTAAAGCGTTCAGCAGTAGTCTTTGAGAGTATGGAAATATAGGTTCCAGACCTATGGCTGTTTGTTGACAAGTTTTTCCGCTTTGTAAGGGTAATTTAACCAGTATTTCTGCTGTTTTAACGGCTACTCTGCGTTGGAAAAATATCTTATTATTTGTACCGTACAATACACATTTCAACGCTTCTAATCAAAAACAAATATTTGCTCGCTTACATCTACACACACACACATACACACACACACACACACACACACCCATATATATGTATATATATATATATATATATATATATATATATATATATATATATATATATATATATATATTTATATATACTATAATATTGAATATAATATATTATTCAATTATATACATTATACATTATTCATCATATCTACTGCATAAATCAATTTGTTCTTTATGAAAAATACACAATGCATACAGTATATTAATCAATATGAAATATATTTTTAATATATTATTCAATTTTTAGTACTGAAGTTGCTTCAAAATCAGTAGACTTGTTCTCTGAAAAGAAAATTCCTCGTAAACTGTCAAACTGAAAGAAATTGTTTGAATGAAAAAGGTAACTAATATAGAATGAGAAACAAACGCATGTGCATAAGTTCAACTGTTATTCAAAACGCCTCAAAATATATTAGAGAAATGTTAATTGTTTTCCTCATGTAACTTCAAAAACGTACGAATATCTATAAAATATAGCTCCGTGAATTATATCGAATAACCCCTACCCCGAAGTTTTTGAACAATTGCTTGTGTTAGAAATCACTTTCTTTCTATTGTGTGCTTTCGATATATTCCCGAGTATAATATTGTAACCGTTGGTTAGATGGTATATGTATTGGTTATTTATTTCGCTGAATGATTTTTAAAAATTGCTACCAAAGGAGCTAGATGACTATATCTCATTTAATTCTTCAAATTTTCGTTATTTCCTGTCTCATATTTGCATAATATCTCTATTTCTGTCAAAGGTACCATACTGCCATTCCAAACTTATTCACGGACGAGGCACTGCGTTTCACGCTGGTTCCCGGAAACCACATGAAAATGATTAACACTAATTTGTGTGCGTATACCGGATTATAACAGAGATTATGGTCGATTTGCTATACTTTGCGACATTTCCTGTGTTTATCTATATCAACTTTCATCTTTTTACATATCATAATGTTGGCTTAACCTTCAGTTAATACCTTAGCAACAGAGCGATTTTCTGCTATGCTTTTCACTGGAAACTACCATCTCCGGCCAGAGCAGGTCTGGGAGTAGTGAGAACTAAGACGTAAATC
>NC_142932.1:71427120-71442120 GCF_046866305.1 Octopus bimaculoides | reverse complement strand
TGTTGACATTAATAAATTATATAGCACCTCTATTCGCGATCCTCCAGTTACGTTACAAATATTATCTTCGAAGGAATGAATTAAAACTTATAGCAAACCCGACGATATCAGATAAACTCGCAATACTTGAAATTTTGCCCTGCTAACAAAGATATGAGTTATTAGTCAGGTGCAAATTTCTAGTTCAATATTTTCTTATATGCTTCACTTCTGCACCGTTTACAATTGTCATTGTAGTTGTCACAATATCGATTTTTCACACATTAGAAATGGAGTGCTGTAGTTCTTTGTTGGAAGAGTCTATTAGTTGAACCATTCTTTGTTAGGTTATCTCGACTTAACACACTGACTTATAATACTGTGGTTGAGAGAAAAGGTGGCTTGTAATATGGTGTAGTACATAAGTTTATGAATGTCTTCGTCTTTAAGTCTTATATAGATACACCTGAGACGATAGAAAATTGCGTTTTATTCTATATAACTTTCAACCTCACTTCAGGTCATTATTTGTTATGGCAAAGCAAGAACATGAAAAAGTGACTTTTTTACAATGTATCTAGGATTTCGGTTATTCCATCATGGGAGACTGCAACTTAAAATTGTCAAAGCTTCATGGTTTAAGTATGTGGAATAGAAAGTTCAATTTCCTTATGTTAATAAGAACGAACCGATTTATATTTTGAAATTATAACTCATCCCTTTTATTAAATAAGCCTAGCCTCTATCATGGATTACATTATATTACTTAAAAAACTATACAATGTGGTATTCAGTTTTTACCATGAATACTTCTGTCTACTACAGACAGAAAGTTTGAAATTCTAGGGGAGGGGGATAATCGATAACATCACCCAGTACATGACTGGTACTTACTTTATTGAACCCAAAAGGATGAAAAGCAAAGTCAACCCTGGCGGAGTTTGAACTCAGAAGGTAAAGGCGAAGCAGTTTGCCCGGTGTGCTAACGATTCTAACAGATCACCGCCTTATTATTATGAATAATAAAACATAAAAGGTATGGAGATGGTATGGTACCAAGTGGTTTTTAGAATTCAATGGGTGACAAACTTATTTTGCTTACGTTTCCAGTACCTTGGGAAATATCAACACGTCATCTGCATTATCGGAGGAAGAGGCAGGAATTGTTGCCGAAGCAAGAAATCAGTTTTAAATAGTTTAAATATATTCAGCTTTCTAGTGTCTGTGCTAATCTATATATGTGAATAAGGATATTTAGAAAATGAAGAATTAAGAATTTCATGCTTTTCTGTTGTAAGTAAAAAAGGGAAAACGGAAGAAGTAGTAATGCTGGCGTTACATAATTTAAGTAAAGGTAATGTCTATTATCTAACACACGAACAAGCATTAATAGGATACTTTAAGAAATACGCTATCTCTGATTATCCAGTTCTCTGGAATGGCAGTGTCCACTTAAATTAATCCAGAATCTTTCTACCTGATTATATGTCTTTTAAAGAGGTTAGCAGCACACAAAACGTTCCATTAATGGTACCTCAAAACCATCATTAAGTACGTTTAGCTATTATCCGTATGTTCTTGATGAAGAGTAAGATGTTTTCCATTAATTAAAGACAATTCAATGTACCCTTTACTAAATGTGTGGTCAGCTGTTTCACTGCTAGCCATTCCAACAATTCAACAAAGAATAATCATTATAAAGATGACGCCTAAGGTAATTTACTGCAATTAATCATCAACTTTCACTGCTGTGAATTTCACAAATTGTGTATGCGTATGTAAGTGTGTATGTCTCTGTCTATATTAGATATCTGAAAGGAAAGGTGAGAATATATGACATATATTCTCATACGAGGAAAATGTTGAAAGAGTTTGAAAATCTTGTTAGTTTTCGATGTTGATCTCAAAAGATATTAACATGGAAGAAATAGGAACTTTCACGGATATATTTATACATAATAATATATCATATACTGTATAGGAGATGTGTGTGTGTGTGTGTGTATGTATGTGTGTGGAGAGAGGCGTGGCGTCGTGCTGTTACTCTCACGATCATAGGATTGCTGTTTCGATTCCTGGACAGGGTCATGCGTTGTGCTCATGAGCAAAACATATCATTTCATGTTGTTCCAGTCCTCTCAGCTGTTGAAAATGAGTATTCATGCGATGGACCATTGGGGTGGTGGGGAAGTATACGCCACAAAATCGGGAAACCAAACCGTATGAGCCAAGGGAACGGGAAGAACATATATACAGCTATACATGCGTATATAAATATACGCATGTATAGATGTATGTATATATATATATATATATATATATATATATATATATATATATATATATATATATATATATATATGTATGTATGTATGTGTGTGTCTGCCTGTGTGTATGTATATATATATATGTGTGTGCATGTATATATATATATAAATATCAGTTCAGTGTAATAATATCTTAAGTAATGAACTCTTGATGTAATTATAGCGATGAGGATGCATAACTACATACAGAGCAATGTGCCGTTGTTGCAGTTGAAACATATGTTGGTCATTGTTACATATACTTCAGAAAACCTTTTAATAAAATCTCTTCCAGCCTCTTGTTATGATAGGCTACCTTCCTTAACAGGTTTATTGTTTGATTAGTGAAACTCCCTGAGCACCACTGGTTCTCCCTTTCACACTGACATTAAATTTATTTTCTCTCCATCATCAATCTGTTTCATGTAGTCTACATCTGGTCATTCACCCTATCTAACAGTAATTCACCTCCCTCTTCTTGCCTTTCATTTCTTTACTCGTGTTCATCCTCCCTACATTGCATATATTCTCCTTCACCTCCCTAACTTTTGTACTTAGTTTTCCTCCTGTCTCACTGCAACATTTAAATACCTGTTTAATATGATATGATTTGAAAATTTCTCTTGATGAAGGAAGTCATTTTACCTCTTTTAAAAGAGGTTAGTAGTTCACAAAACGTTGCATTAATGGCACACAATATGTGTCGTTAAATACACTTAGCTATTATAAATATGTTCTTGATGAAGATTAAGATATTTTCCATTAATTAAAGAAAATTCAAGCTGTTCTTTACTAAATATCTGTGGTCAGCTGTTTCACTGCTAGCCATTCCAACAATGCAACAAAGAATAATCATTATAAAGATGACGCCTAAGGCAATTTACTGCAATTAATTATTAACTTTCAGTGCTCTGAAGTTAACACAGTGTGCATATGTGTGTGAGTGTGTAAGTGTTTGTGTTTGTGTATGTCTCTGTCTATATTAGATATCTGAAAGGAAAGGTGAGAATATATGACATATATTCTAATACGAGGAAAAGGTTGAACGAGTTTGAAAATCTTGTTAGTTTTGGATGTTGATCTGAAAAGATATTAACATGGAAGAAATTAGAACTTTCACGGATAGATTTATACAAAATATATCCTATACTGTATACGAGATATGCGTGTGTCTGTGGAGACGCGTGGCGTAGTGGCGTAGTGGCGTTGCACTCACGATCATAGGATTACTGTTTCGATTTCTGGACAAGGTCATGTGTTGTGTTCATGAGCAAAACATATCATTTCATGTTTTTACTTCGAATAATGCATAAAAAAGATACCTATAAATATGAATATATGGAAATATATATTTTATTATGCACTTATGCATGCATATGTCTGCATATTTGCATGTATGCATGTATGCATGTATGTATGTATGTATGTATGTATGTATCTATCTATCTATCCATCCATCTATCTATCTCTCTATATATAAGATGGAGGTGGAAATAGCACAGAAGTAAGTCTAAGTCATTTCAGTTTAAGAGGGACTTTATAAATATGATTTAAAAATTTCATCTCGTCAAATATCAGTAAAAATTAAAAAAGATTTGAAGTAAAAGCAGTTTAACTTCTGACTGGGGTTCAAGAACATGTTTGAGACATATTCTCTACCCTATATTGTCGAAACGGGTAATATTTTCTTTATATAATTTTTAAAATCATTTTTACTTAATTCCTTCATACTTCATCTTTTATATAAAAAATATGACTTGTATAGATCCCTTATCTTTTTTCAACTATATATATATATATACATACATACATACATACATATTAGTTCACTTTGAAAACGTCAAAAATAATGGAGTCTTTATGTAATTTCAGCCACGAGGAGCCATAATCGCATACAGAGCAATGTGCAGCTGTTGCAGTTGAAACATATGATGGTCATTGTTATATATGCTGCAGAAATTGTTTTAATAAAATCTCTTCCAGCCTCCCGGTATGATAGGCTACCATCTTTAACGGGTTTATTGTTTGCTTAGTGAAACTCCCTGAGCACTACTGGGTCTCCCTTTCATACTGACCTTAAATTTATCTTCTCTCCGTCATCAATCTGTTTCATCTATTCTACATCTGGTCATTCACCCTACCTCACAGTAAATCACCTCCCTTTTCTTGCCTTTCATTTCTTTACTCTACCATCTTTAACGGGTTTATTGTTTGCTTAGTGAAACTCTTTGAGCACTAGTGGGTCCCTCTTTCACACTGACCTTAAATTTATCTTCTCCCCATCTTCAATCTGTTTCATTTATTCTACATCTGGTTATTCACGCTACCTCACAGTAGCACATACACTCACGTGGTCATGCACAAAGAGTGATGTACAAGGGGTGAGAGTATACTGGTAGACAGGCATGGAAAAGCTTTGTGGATTGGTAATTTGCTGTGCAGTTCATTAGGTTTAATTTTTGACGGTGACCTTGGTGCAGTCGGTGCTAGGTGTGAATGGTAATAACGAGGTATATTCGGCGACCAGTGACTTGAAATTTACCAGAAAGTTGTATCTTTGTCAACAGCAATACGATATCTCATGTTTTTTTGTCGATAGATACTGCGGATTGGTAGATGGTATGAAGTTTTCCTAATTGGCACAGCTGGCAATTAGAAGCGCCGGGTGAATATGAAAGTGCCCTATCAGTAATAGTGCACTTCGAGGTCACAAAGTCTCCAGTGAAAGCACGACAGGGTAGTGGAGTTGTTTCTGTCTATGAATTTGAATGAACGAAAGTGCTAGGAGTATCTTCCCTTGAAGACATTGGCCGTCATACCCGTATAGCGCCTAGTAATGCCATCGGATAGTGGATTTGCATCCTGCAGCCCGTGCCAGGAATGATTCACCTAGAGGGCAGGTGGTAAGGTTTCAGCAATTGCAAGTTGTGGCTCAGGCTGGGAGTTGTATCGGTGCGCTTTTGCGTCTGTTGATGCATGCCATGTTAAATGCAATGATTTCTAAGCAGGAGTAGCCTACCTTGACATTATGGGGGTTAAAGAGTTTGTATTGTTTATGGCCTCTGGGGAAATATTTCTTTAATAGAAGCAGGAAGCATTTGGCTACGTTGGTAGAAACTTCTAGGTTATAAAGAGGGGTTATACCAGATTATTTTACTTTTCCTAATTCTCTTTTTGTTCGACCCAGGCCTTATTCTGTGTAAGCCTAGTACTTATGTTATGGGACTGTTTTGCCGAAATACTAAGTTACAGAGACGTAAGCACAACAACATTGGTTCTCAAGCGATGGTGGGGGAATAAACACAGACACACAAATACACACACACACACACGCACAAAGATATATACATATATAAATATATGCATATACATATACATATACATATATATATATATATATATATATATATATATATATATATATATATATATATATATATACGCATATGTATACATAGACACACACTGATATATATATATATATATATATATATATATATATATATACAGGGGAGTACGTATAAAGAGATAGAGAAAGTGTGAGTGACAGAAAGAAGGCAGGTGAGAGAGAGAGACCGAGAGAGCGAAATTAAGAAGGAGAAGTGAGTGAAGAAAGCAAAAAAAAAAAAGGCGGAAAATCGAATGTACAAGTAGAAAACCTGCATTGTGTACATTATTTGTTGAACGAGAAGGGATTTGAGAGAAAGCAATTGACGGAAAGCTATCCGGAGAATATATAAATGGAAATAATAAATTAGACATTCTAAATGCAAAGAAACATTTTCAAAGGTTTAGATGAAGTGAAGTTTTTCATTTATTTATTAGCAGAATTTACGCCTAACTTCACATTGAATTGAATTATAATTAGTGTAGGCAGTTATGAAGGTGATTTATCGCACTAATTTTAAACTCTTTCCAGCATGAATTGCACCAGATGTATCTGAACAAATTGGATATTAGCATTAGATTGGAAAACGATAAAATGCACATAATCTTCGTTGTACTTTTACGTTGAAGATAGTTTTTCCCTATTTTGTGGAGCAAGTATTATCAATTATGTTTCGCCCTAAACCAAACAGTAAGTTAACTTAATTAATACGAGATGTTCTTATTTGACATATTGTACTACCATATTTCGTTACAAATTTACACACACGCATATATATGTGTATGCAAGTGTGTGTATGCGTGTGGATATGCATACACATACAAGCATACATTCGTAAATATTCGTATATATATATATATATATATATACATATATATATATATATATATATATATATATATATATATATATATATATATATATATATATATATATATATATATATATATATATATATATATATATATATATATATATATATATATATATATATATATATATATGTATATATATATATGTATATATATATATATATATATATATATATATATATATATATATAATCATTATTAATAAATCATAGGGCAGCAAAAAAATTTTACAAATTTAATTTATAGGCATCTCTGTATTTTAAATGAATAATATATATATATATATATATATATATATATATATATATATATATATATATATATATATATATAAATAAATCGATAGACAAACAGACAGGCACACACAAATATATATGTTTACGTTTATGTATACGTTTTGCAATCTATAGATAGATAGATAGATACTGAGCTAGAAAAGCAACGTCGCACTGTACAATATTATCTGTTTCACAAACGATATTGGGATTACATGGATTTTATCACAATTTTAGGTAATTTGCTGTCAGGAATATGTTACTGATACATGACACCACTCTCTTCTGAAAAAAACACATGTAGGGTTCGAACTCGTTCACTTTGTGTGAACATGGTAATGCTTGCGAACGTATTTTTAACAAAAGCATGATGCACGTGCAAAACGACTCATAATTCGTCTTCCTCACGCTTTTCTGCACAGTATTGACATATATGAGTGTTATTTTATTGAATCGTTTATTGTTAAAATTGTTTCGTGTCTTTTAAACCCGTTTGTACACTTGTTTTACTGCCTCACGGCAGTCTGTTATCGATTTACCCCTTCGAAAAGGTGGGTAGCACAAGTATTAACGATGGAGTATGAAAGCTTCACCTCCTCGGAACTTACAAATTCTGAGATGGAACTATTGAAGTCTGTCGAAGTAATGGAGGAGCAGGTGAAGAAAAGAAATTTTGCGGCTTTCGACAAGAAACGAAGTCGAACTAACAGGGGTGCGAAGTAAAGATGCTCCATCCCCAAAGAATTTTGGAAGCTACCAAGGAGAAAACTATAATATATAGAACGTACTTCACGAAAACAAAGAAAATCGAAATAATGACGACCACGCAAGTAGAAAAAGCCTTGAAACCAATCTGGCAAGGAACGTCGTATCTTGCCCGAGGAAGGAAGTTCGGAACAGCGGAGGTGCGCTTCGGAGAGGTAGCTACTGCCAAGTTATACTTGGCAACCCCTGTAAAGATAGAAGAAATGTTACTTCTATCCATATACCTTGGGAGACATGCTTCCAGGGCTAGGGTAGAAGATATACCACTAGAGATTGACGTAGCCTAGCTAGCAGCTGCCATAGTGCTGTGCAATGAACATAAGATAGTGGTCCTCCAATCCACAGCTCATAAGAATTGGTAAAGGCAGAACATGGATATAATTATCCAGGCGGTCCCGAAGGACATTGAAAATATAATAGAAACTATCGCTATAGAAGATGTGATAATCAGGATCAGATTGGAGCGCACGAATTCTCGTTGCTACAAGTTTGGCCTTAAAGGCCACATCAGAGCAGACTGTCCTCCGCTGTCCAAAAATGGCTGCAGGAATGCTGGAGCACCTCCGTGATTCTTACTTTAAGCATATCTTTTTTTCTGCGACTGATTTCTTCAGGTTGGTGGGATTTCTTATCACCAATCTTGCATGTGTTTCCTACCTTGGTTAAAGCACATTTAGTGTGTGACGATGTTTGACACTGCTGCTCTCATCGTACTTTATGCTGGGCCGTTCGTTCTTCAGGTAACATGGACTGGAGAATCTCCAGTTACCTTTTGAAGACATTCACATCTACATTCTGTAGGTTTCTTAATTGTTTTTGAAGGATATTGAAGAGTTCTGGGATTTTAATCTGTAAGCTATTGCATTATCTGGTCCTGACTTTAGACTGGGTGGACGATACATTTGATACAATTCAAAGGCGTCGAGTTCGGGCAATTGTATAAATTAAGTACTAGACCTTCGAGAATTTTCCATATATAAATTATTACGCATTTGTTGCGTCTTCGACCCCAAGGAATAGAGTTGTAGATTTTAATCAGTTCCTTGCAGATCATCTGTTGCCTTGTTACAGTCGTTTTAGTGTCGTGATGTCGGGTGTTTTCATCCCCACTGTTAGTCTGGTATTAAGCGGTGGTCATAGCTCAAAGCAGTGCTCCAAACGGCTGAGAACGAAAGTCCTTCACAGGGTCAACATGGCCTTTTGGTCTCTTGTCGTGAAGGACGTTTGTACCCATCCTGCCAGTTGTTTGCAAATAGATTTTCTAAAGGAAGCCGGTACCATTTAATTCACGTTTCCTTCATAGGATTGTCGTTTTTTTGTGTTTTTGCCAGGTGAGATAAGAGAAGTTGCTTCAATAAGGCAGTGAAAAACTGCTTCGCTGCCTCTAATTACACAGTGATTCACTTATATTTCAATTGTCAGTAAGATAAGCCTGTAAAACAAACGTTCCGGCTTCACTAATTAACTAAATCAGCAAGCGTTGCAGTCATGATTGCAAGATCGTGATTTCTTCCCCTGTACCGGTCTGTGTCTTGTATTGTATTCCAGACCGAAATCTTCTTTTCACGTTGCCCCATTTGATTCCGCTGTTAATGAGTAATCACGCAACGGACTAGCTTGCCGTTCAGGGCGAATGTTGTTACCTCGCTTAGTTATACGCCATGAAATCAAGTATACTGATTTATGTGTTCTAGATCCAGGGTTTGATTTTTTTTTTTTACAAATCAGCGATGTTCATAGGAGAGAAATAAACATAAAAATGACAAATATTTCTCAGATCTAGGCAGCATGAAAGCATGAAAGCATTTACCTTAGAATGTGTAGGCTTTTAGTATGCTTTCTCATCTCTATCACATTATTGTATTATAGAATATTGATTTCCACGTTGCATTTCTGTAATCTCTGAGAGATGAAAGCTGATGTGGATTCCGTGAAATGTCGAAGTTACAAACATGTGGACGGTACTTAAATGCCGTAATATGGAGAATCACGCGTTTTACCAAATGCGCTGCTTTCACCTTTAAGAAATAACATTAAATTAGTAAGCATAATCTATTCCTCATGCAACTGTTTGAAACAGCTTTATATATAATTGCAACTGCTGTCGCAGAAGGTCGATATACTGTTGTTAATCTAAATTTATAAAATTTTATTAATAATTTCAGAAGGAAACATAACTTAGCTCCACAATCTACAGAATAACAGAATTGTTGCAAGTTGAAATTTAGTCAAATTGCTTCTGCAGACAGTAAGGTGTAAAGTGAAACATTTTGTGTAAAATCAGAAATCAGGGCTTATTCTCTGAAAAACGAAACGTGTTAAATAGTGTAATGATTGGTATATCGAGTGTGAAATATCACACGAATCCGGTTCTGATGGTTTGTGCAGATAACGATGTGAAATAGAAGGATATACTACAACTGGTGTTACGTATCGAGTTATATGATAAGTGTGTGTCCTGATCTGAAGATGGTGTGTGCCTCATATGTAAGAGGTTAAGTGACACCGAGGAATTTAAATGTCCTTTAATGTTAGTATTCAATATAGATGGAAAAAGAAGGAAAATCATACACAAAATGAACAGTATTCATATATATAATTATATATACATAGATACTTACACACACAAACGTAGGATTTTTGTGTGTCTGAATATATATATATATATATATATATATATATATCTTTCCATCTATTTATATGTGTGTGTGCGCATCTGTGTGCATGTATGAGTGTGTGTGAGTGTGTGTGTGTGCATTTGTGTGTGTGTGTGTGTGTGTGTGTGTGTGTGTATGTGTGTGTGTGTAATGGATATATCATTCATATGTTTTCTCGGAAATAAAGGGACAAGTATGTTTAGAACGTGATACATTAACAACTGTAGAATTACGATATACATGTTGATGAGGCACAGCATTGAAAGGTTTTAATGGAACAAATCGATTCCAGGAGTTTGAAGCCTGGTACTCATACTAACAGTCAAAACCTACGACAGATTTCAAGTGTTAGGGTGTATGACAAAGACAGGCACAAACATGCCCATTTATACACTGGCGCACACACACGCATAGACACATAGACAAGCTCATATATTTACTACGAGCTTCCACACTGTTTTCATCTAACAAATGTATTCACAAAGCATTGGTCTTTCAGGGCCTAAAAAAGACATTTGCTGAAAGACGAAACCCCACAAGTGGTACATTCGACATGATTCTTAGTGTCGATCGGTGTGGAGATATTGCGCACACCTCTAATGCTATAAATATATTTGTGTGAAATAAAAACGTAGACATTTTACGTAGTTTAAAAAGCGAAAGTTTATAGTTCTGTGTGTGTGCATTGAATATGTATTCCTTTATGCGAATCTGCCTTTTTGCATCTGTGCGTGTGTGTGTGTGACTATCAAATATCAGCAGCAGTTATAGAGCACCATGCCAAGCATAATGTCATTTTAATTTTAGATCATTGTAAATGAAAGATGTAACAAGTCACAAATAACCTACACACACATACACGCACGCACACACACACATACACGTTCACTCACACACCCAAACACAAACAAACACACCCATACAAAAACAGAGTGTGCGGTTGATATCTCAATAGTTGTGGCTACGTGACGTTTTCTCATATTACTTCAGTAAATCAATATTTTAATTAGATCCATATTACAAAGCAACAACAGATGGCTATTATTAGAATTTCAGAAATGGCTGGAAAATCATGCAGACGTCTGCTTTGATCAATGATAAAAGAACTCTTCATTTGCAACTGATAGGATTCTTTAAAATCTATTTTATAACACTGTTCACTGATCTGTATCCGAAGAATAATTGTCTATCTTAGAGATTAAAGCTTGATTTTCTTATTTTTCTTCTTTTTTTTTACGTTCCTGCAGACAGAAACCGGTGCGTGAGTATGATGCATTTATCAATGAAAATTTTTGGTTCTCTTTAGTAATATATCTAATGAGAAAGTGTTTTCATTCGACAATAGTTACTTGCTCTATTGTTGTGATTTAACAATGCATACTCTGCCCTGTTTTCTCATTAAAATAGACACAATCTAAAAGTTACTGAAGAAAAAAATTACAACTTTTAATATTTCAAATAAAGTTCAGATATAATACCACCATTTACTAAATTTAGGATTAGTATCAGCAGAAAATGCAATTACTTGTGGTCCACATATATCTTGGGTTTTAAAGAAATTGCTAAGCCTCTAGAGATTAACTAGTAATAAGTTGAATGAAAAACCATGTATACGTCGAGATATTCTTAATTTGAATAAGCCAACAAAGACGACAGCTCCAGCTTCTGAGATGGAATTTCCCTTTCATCTTCACCGGATCGATGCAATCAACTAGTTCCGCACTGAAAAAAAAACGATGTGCGGCCTTGTATTAATGTTAGAAACAATAACCATTTGTGGTATACAGAAGGTTAGTTGGCAAAATCGATACGGTATCAGACGGAATATCTTGTGCTGCTCTGATATAAATGATTTCTAGGTTCAATTCCAAACGAATTAACTGCCACTGTTTCATGGAGCCACTGTCCATAATAATAGTACTTACTACTTTAGTAATAAAATCAACAGTTTTAAAGAGAGAATGTTAATTGATATAATACAAGACTGGTATCTTATTTATGTATCGTTTTGACTTCGGAGAAATGAGAGGCGAGGTCGTCTTCGATGGGATTTGTAAAACAGAACCTAAAGGAGAAATACCGCAAGGCTTTTTTCCCCCGATACCCTATCAACACCGCCAATCTTACAGCTTCATGCTAATAATAAATACTTCTGATATAAGCATAATGCCAGCAAATTTCAGGGGTGTGGTCTTAAATATCATCAAAGGAGTACATGACTGGTACATTATTCTAATTACTTCCGGAGAGATGAAACATCAAGCTGATTTTGGAGGTGATGAAATTAAATACCAATCAAGTACAGAAGTCGATAATTTCGGCCAACCACTCCCCTCAAAATTGCTGTCCTTAATCTTAAATCAGAATCCATTATTATTGTGGATGGCCTCAATTGTTAGAACGTCAAACAAAGTCGTTTGTGGTAATTAGTTTCCGTCTTTATATCGTGTGTTCAAATCACCGTAAGATTATCATTTGCTTCAGTGTTTGTTATTGTTGTTGGTGTTTATACTCTTTGTTATTAATGTAAGGAATATAGTGCTACAGACAACAAGAATAGCCTGCTGTGATCATAATGGCCGGTCAGATCTCACAAGCTTCATATGCAGAACATATGAAGAGGCATTCAGCTAATATTGCTCGATTTTATAACAATCCTTTCTTTGTAAATAAATCGTAGGTACTTGTTTGTTCCCTACAACATACATGCACTCATATTCAAGCATAGACATAAAAGCATAAGTTCCTATAGACACATACACAGACACATATGTACACACACACATATGTACACACACGCATATGTACACACACACACTAGTACACATATAAATGTACATGCACACGCGCATAAACACAAACGCACTCACTTACTCAAACACACACCTACACTCATACTCAGAAGATTTCAATCTTTCATTTCCTGTTGTTTTCAGCCTTTCTTTTCCGATATCTTCACTTCTTGATGTGTTACTTTAACAAATATTTTCTCTCTTTCTCGTATTCACTTCTTTTATTTTTTCATTCCTGCACCTTGTGATCCATTCATACTCTATCCTAACTTCTCTCCAAATTCCATATAATTACTCTTAACATAGAGGTATTCTGATTTCAATATTCTTTTGCCTTCACGAAATATATATATATATATTCTTTCATTATTGTTTTGTTCAAAAACATTGACTACTTTCTGATTACACAAACAAATCTTGTTTAGGCGTTCTCTGATTTCGTACAAAGATTCCTTTTTCATGATTTAATATTTCTTCCGTTTGATTATTTGGTATCGATATTATTAAGGTTTCGCATATATTTTATTTGCATTGCCAGTTCTGTCCATATTCGTTTTCCAAAATTCTTTGGACGTTTACATTTCTCGATATTCTTGCGTTTTCGTGCCTAAAGGCATTCAGCAGTAGCCATGCTGTAGCTTTGCTTCTATTGGGTTCTGCCGTTTCCATTGATTTCAGTATTTTGTTTGGTGCATTTTCGTCGTATAACAATAAGGAATTTGAGTTCATACGTAGGCGTACGCCCTTATGCAGTCACAATGTTTATATAAAGTAGCGAATGCCTTTAGCCTTTATCTAGTCAGTAGTGAATTCTTCAAACATTTTAAGTACCATGTTTTGTTTGGTACGAAGCAGAAAATTTGCTTACTGATAGATCGTGGCCTAGTCACTAGGATATTACACTCACGCTCGATAGTTTGTGGGTTCGATTCCCAGACTGGAGGCGAGTTGTGTTCTTGAGCAAAACAATACATTTTACGTTGCTACAGTACACACTTCGATCAGAGGGGAATGTTGGACTCTTCTCGTAGCCAGCCAAGTGGCGTCTTTCGAAGGCTGAAACGATGCATTGTGACTATCAATATGTAGCAACATCTAATACTCTGGTCAGTCACATTACATGAAATATAAAGCAGAGCGAAATAGTCGTTACAGTGTTGCACGGGCGATAGCAAATATTTGAAGGGTTCGAATCCCGCACAGAACAATGCGTTTTGTATTTTAGCAAAACATTTCATTTCCTATAATTCTGCGATTTCCTTATTATCTGATCAGAGTTGAAGCAACGGTGTAATTATAATATTCCAGTGATCTGATGAGCTAAATTTCATTATCTGCATTTATTTGTGAATATACAACCGTATTGTATAATGGGTAGCATGCAAATTAGTGCAAACATATGAATGATATTTTATACACGGAAATTATTAATACTTGATAAAAACTGTGAAACGGCCGTAAGCCTACAGCTGACAACTGTTTACATAAATATATTTACCTGTCATACCTTGTGAACTTTTATGGTTTTACATGTGTGCGTGTGAGTATGTGGATCTGTGAAGTTTGTTACATTATATATTATATAAATATATACACGTATGTGTATATGTATATGTATGAGTGATATACATATATATATATATATATATATATATATATATATATATGTATATATGTGTATGTATATATATATATATATATGTATATATATATATATATATATATATATATATATATATATATATATATATATATATATATATATATATATATATATATATATATATATATATATATATATATATATATATATATATATATATATATATATATATATATATATATATATATATATATATATACATATTTATATACCTGGTTAATAAGAGACGGAAAATGGAAGACACAAATGATTTCATTAATCACTAGAATTGTTTCGACGCCCCTAGCAACGATCCTAATTTAT
>NC_142932.1:71417120-71422120 GCF_046866305.1 Octopus bimaculoides | reverse complement strand
TATACACACACATGCATTATTATGTATATGTATATGTTGCACAGACACACAGACTAATACGCATTCATACACGTACATATTTAGAAACGTTTCAGTACTTTGCTCGGTAACAATCTTTACTTTTATTTTCACTTCTTATGGCCTGTTGCCGATATTGTCTTTGTATTCACTCAAGTATATTCCCTCTATATTTACCTGCGATCTTTCGTATACATATTTATGTTCTTTCCCTCACTGTTTACTATATATTTTACTTTCTCTCTTTCCCACAAAACACAAACGCTAGCGTGCACACACACACACACACACACACACACACACACACACACACACACACACACACATACACACACACACACATACACACACACACATACACATATACCCTGTGTGTATCAGTATAATCTTGTATTTGTATAAGTATTAGATCGATCGACCCACCTACAACTACTTTGCCGACGTTCGTTGTTTTTAAATAATATGTATCATGCTTAGGGAAAGATCACAGATCAGTCTATATACAAATAAGTAGTGTTTATTTAATCCCCATCTATACACAGAATTAGAAAATAAAAACACAGTAAACACCAAATTCATTCTATGTTGGATCACGTAGTCTTTCTTTATGTATAATTTTTCTTCTCTACCACAGAAATATCTTTTTACTTATTTCTCCCACTGGCTTCTTTGATATTTTTTTAAACATTATTATCTTCGTTTTTAATATATATTGTTATTGGTAAATAGAAGCGAAGCATAACATTCTAGTAATCCTTCATAGGAATATCGCATGATAAATTTCTTAATCCCTTTACACGGTGGATTAGCATTACTGCTTCTTTTCTCCATGTAAAGAATAAGAAAAAGAAAAAAAAAAGCACAATAATAAAAAAAAAAACACACTTGCGATAGTTGGATTTATAATTCTTGTTTGATATATTTTCTTATTTGATTCCGGCAAACTCATGTGGTTTGGTTTGTCTCCAGTTAAAGTCAACTAGTTAGAGGGAGAGAGACAGAGAGAGAGAGAGAGAGAGAGAGAGAGAGAGAGAGAAAGAGAGAGAGAGAAAGAGAGAGAGAGAGAGTTCTTTGTCTTGTTATCAGAAGCGAACATCAATCGTCCAGAGTTCAGTTCAGGAGCAGCATCATGCTTTCATTAAACTTAAGATTATTTATACATACATACATACATACATACATACATACATACATAACAGACATATACACACACACACACGCACTTACACGAACACACACAAAGACGCTCACACACACACACACACAGCACACACACACACACACACACACATATATATATATATGAATATATACATATATATAAGTATATATATTGATTAACAAATACACGTATGGATATACATACATATATATATATATATATATATATATATATATATATATATATATATATATATATATACCCATACATATATTAATATATACTTATTTATAAATGTTCTGTACATATTAGGTAAATACTAACGAATTGACATTTATGCCAATTACATGTCTACCAATATATCTAGCGGGAGAGAGAGAGAGAGAGAGAGAGAGAGAGAGAAAGAGAGAGAGAGAGCGAAAGAGAGAGAGAGAGAGAGAGAGAGAGAGAGAGAGAGAGAGAGAGAGAGAGAGAGAGAGAGAAATTCGTCTATTCACTATTCTCCTCTGAAGACGTTGATATATAAACATATCTATGCAAACAAAGGATATAGCTTAGAAGCTATGTGCATACATGAATATGGATCACCCTGTATCGTTTGTCTAATGTTTGGTAATAAGATAGTGAACATACTCGTTTCTAAATATACACACACGTCTGCATATAGATATATGCACGGAGTTATAATTGTCTACACACACGAGCACTTATATTTACATATATGGATGCGTATACGTGTGTTTGTGTGTTTGCTTTTTTGAGTGTTTGTCTGTTTGTGTGTGTGTGTGTGTGTGTGTGTGTGAGTGTGTTTGTGTATGTGTGTGTGTGTGTGTGTCTGTGTCTGTGTAAATATTCAGAGCAAGTGAGGAAGAAAGTGACGGCCACCTACAGTCACACATTTATATGCATAGCGAAAAATATGCCTATAAGTAAAAAAGTATGGATGGGTTGATGTCGATGTCTCTTCTATGGATTTGTTGATAAATAGTCAGTTGTCAGTTGTCCCATCAACTGAGATATATTTTCAGTAGATTAGATGGCTGGGACTCTTCAGGTACTTGAAGCCTCAAAAAAATCAGACAAAATCAGTAGGACATAGTATGATCAATTGCAGATTTGAGCTGTAGATGCATTCCATCCAACAAACCCCTACATGAACGCTGTTCCTCAGTTTCATTCACAAAGCTTCTGTATAGGTGATGGCCATGTATTTGACAACAAGGAACTAGGATGATTGAGTCTCCTGTTGTAAAAGGGCATGGGTTTCCACAACGTATTGCGCGAATAATCATTATCTCTTATCGTTTACTTGTTTCAATCTGCGGCTATACTGGGGCACCAACTTTTGTTTTTGTCGAATGAATTGACACCTGTCGAGCGTTGGCACTTGATAAGTACCAATGCACGAAACTCTTGGACCTTGAATTACTCAGTTACTTCTGTTAAATATTAATAAAAGTACACATAGGCGCAGGAATGGCAGCGCGGTAAGGAACTTTCCTACCAATCACATAGTTCAGGGTTCAGTCTCACTACGTGGTACCTAGGGTAACTGTCTTCTACTATTACCTCAGACCAACCGAAGCCTTGTGAGTAGATTTGATAGACAGAAACCAATGTTGGTGTGTTTATGTCCGCGTAACTTAGCGGCTTCACAAAAGAGATCGACAGAATAAATATTAGGCTTACAAAGACTAAGTCCTGGAGTCGATTTGTTCAACTGAAGGCCGCCGTGCTCCAGCATCACCGCAGTCAAATGACTGAAACAAGTATAAGAGTAAAGGGGTATGCACTCATACTTTGAATTCTATTTTTCCAGTTTTGCCTCAACATACCTATATGAGAGCGTGTGTGTGTGTGGGGGGGTGCCTCTGTGTGTGCACTTGTGTGTGTGTGCACTTGTGTGTGCGTTTGTGTATGTATCTATGTATGTATGTGCATATATATGTTACACGGTGTCGTAGTGATCGAAGAATAAGGTGAAATGAAGTCTTCTGCTCAAGAACGAAATTCAAAAGGAATTAATCATATCTAATTCTCATTTTAAAACTTATCAATGGCGCACAAAGTCGTACACACAGACACACAGTCATACACACTCTTACACGCATACACTCACACGCGCGCATACACATGCACATACACACATTTACGTATAAACTCACATACACACACTCACACACACACACTCTCTCTCACACACACACCCACACTCTCTTCACAAACACACACTCTCTTCACAAACACACACACACATACACACATAGAAAAAGATACGTATCGTTGATTTGGAAATTGAGATAAATTTCCGGGACAGAACAGGCAACAACCAGTTTCCTATCCGAGATTACTTTGAAATTACCTCCGAAATTATGTTCGAACTCCGAAAATTCCCCATAACTCTCAATGGTTGGCGGCAATTTTTCAAAGACAACTATTTTTGAAGAACTAATAAGATATGGGTGTTGGGGTGGGGGGGAGCGTTGGAGAGAGGAAGGGATAAAAGGGAAAAGTGGGAATAACATCCGAAAATTCCCGAAGAATTACGTTCACATGCGAAAAATTCCTGGTAAAAGATTCATGAATATTAAAAAATATATATAATTTTGTTGAAAAGTTGAAAAGATAAATACGAAAATTTCACTTTAGAGAAAGTATTTGTTGTGTGTGTGTGTGTGAGAGAGAGAGAGAGAGAGAGAGAGAGAGAGAGAGAGAGAGAGAGAGAGAGAGAGAGACAGACAGACAGACAGACAGACAGAGAGTGTGTGCGCGAGCGTAGATGTGTACTTGTGTATGCTTATGTATGCAAAAGCTGATCTCCATTTCAGCATTATAGTACAATCCCTTCATTATAAAGTCGGTACATCTTCGATGCTGCGATAGCATCGTAAGGGAGCATCTATTTACGGTTTGGATTGTACTCTGTGCGTTTTTATTTTAAGTACTAAATGCGGACTACGGGTTTTGAGTGATTATGAAATCTTCGGTTGAACGATTTTCCTAATTATTTTACCTTGTAATTTCCAATTAAAGTCACATTTGTTTGTTATCATTTCTGACCTGTAAATACATTTCTGAATCAATATTCATTTGCGTCTATATAACAATTTATTAGAACGCACTCTGAGAAGCATATATACATGCGCATATACATACATAGAGTTACAGAGATACGGCTTTATATATATATATATATATATATATATATATATATATATATATATATATATATATATATATATGCGAGTAAAAATAAATACAAAAAAGGTGGGTTTTTTTGTATGATTGTGTATAGAGGAATATATTATTTTGTTTAAAAGAGTTCCAACACTGTCTGTTTTTTATGTTTTATTTATATTCCTGCAGAACTAATGTGGGGTATAGAATATGGAATATACAATATATAATATAATATACAATATACAATATAAAATAAAATAAAATAAAAATGGATGGCACCATGAAAGAAAGTATTGAATGTAGATGAAATATTGAGTGTTCAATATAAAGGATCAAATATATAAATATATAAATATAAATATATAAAGGCGACTCGAGTTTCAGGGCTATTTCCCTTCGTCATGGCCGGTATGATATATAAATATATAGTTTTAGGGAAAAGAACCAAGGTTCATGTAATAAGATCAAGATAATAATAATATTATCTTGATCTTATTATATTTACTTTGTATTATATCATACTTATTTATTGTGCTTTTAAATATTAATATTTTCTATATGTGACAGTGGATTTTCATCGATGAGTACATGAACCTTGGTTCTTTTACCTAACACTATATATTTATATATATTTTATACT